>NW_027591715.1:0-25000 GCF_964213995.1 Mustelus asterias
TCCCCCTCCTTCTCTCTCTCTCTCTGTCCCGCTCCTCTCTCTGTCCCGCTCCTCCTCTCTCTCTCTCTCTGTCCCCCTCCTTCTCTCTCTGTCTCTCTCTTTAACCCTTCTCTCTCTCTTTCTCTGTCCCTCTCCTCCTCTCTCTCTCTGTCCCCCTCCTTCTCTCTTTCTCTGTCTCCCTCCTTCTCTCTCTCTCTCTCTGTCCCCCTCCTTCTCTCTCTCTCTCTCTGTGTCCCCCTCTCTCTCTCTCTCTCTCTCTGTCCCGCTCCTTCTCTCTCTCTCTCTCTCTCTGTCCCCCTCCTTCTCTCTCTCTCTGTCCCGCTCCTCTCTCTGTCCTGCTCCTCCTCCTCTCCTCTCTCTGTCCCCTCCTTCTCTCTCTGTCTCTCTCTTTAACCCTCCTCTCTCTCTCTTTCTCTGTCCTCTCCTCCTCTCTCTCTCTCTGTCCCCCTCCTCTCTCTCTCTCTGTCCCCCTCCTTCTCTCTTTCTCTGTCCCCCTCCTTCTCTCTCTCTCTTGTCCTGCTCCTTCTCTCTCTCTCTCTGTCCCCCTCCTCTCTCTCTCTCTCTCTGTCCCCCCCTTCTCTCTCTCTCTCTCTGCCCCCTCCTTCTCTCTTTCTCTGTCCCCCTCCTTCTCTCTCTGTCCTGCTCCTTCTCTCTCTCTCTCTCTGTCCCCCCCTTCTCTCTCTCTCTCTCTGTCCCCTCCTTCTCTCTCTCTCTGTCCCCCTCCTTCTCTCTCTCTCTCTCTGTCCCGCTCTCCTCTCTCTCTCTCTCTGTTCCCCTCCTCTCTCTGTCTCTTTTCCCTCCTTCTCTGTCTCTCTCTCTCTGTCCCTCTCCTCCTCTCTCTCTCTCTCTGTCCCCCTCCTCTCTCTCTCTGTCCCCTCCTCTCTTTCTCTGTCCCCCTCCTTCTCTCTCTCTCTCTCTGTCCTGCTCCTTCTCTTCTTCTCTCTGTCCCCCCTTCTCTCTCTCTCTGTCCCCCCCTTCTCTCTCTCTCTGTCCCCCCCTTCTCTCTCTCTCTGTCCCCCCCTTCTCTCTCTCTCTGTCCCCTCCTTCTCTCTCTCTCTGTCCCCTCCCTTCTCTCTCTCTCTGTCCCCCCCTTCTCTCTCTCTGTCCCCCCTTCTCTCTCTCTCTGTCCCTCTCCTTCTCTCTCTCTCTCTGTTCCCCTCCTTCTCTCTCTCTCTCTGTCCCCTCCTTCTCTCTCTCTCCCCGTCCTTCTCTCTCTCTCTCTCTCTGCCCCCTCCTCTCTCTCTCTCTCTCTCTCTGTCCCGCTCCTTCTCTCTCTCTCTACCCTAAGAGTCATGCTCCAGTTTTGGCCTCTTGCACACCTACCCTTGGCCTTCACTCTTTTACCCTCCTCCTGAAAACCTCCCTCTTTGACCAAGTTTTTGCTCAGCTGCCCTAATATCTCTGTGCTTCTGCGTTGGAGTTTACACAATTGTTCCTGGTGATGGAGGTCGGGATGTTTTACTGATTACGGTGCTATATAAATGCGAGTTGTTTTATTGCTGCAGCAGCTTGCCATATCGGTGAGACACTTCACCCTGTGGATTGCTGTGTCGCGCTGTCACTGTGGGCCGTGGCCGCCCTGCTGCCTCTGTGAGGTCTCTGCCCGGCACTCACAGGAAATGTTTGCGGCTCTCAAGAGTTATTTTCATTGCAGCATCAGTGATGTCATGGTGCACTGAGTCAAGTTTTCTGCCATTGACTTGTGTGTAAACAAATGGAAATACGGGGTTTTCAGACAAGATTTCTTTCTGAAGATTGTGCCCTCCCTTTTAACCCCGTCACTGCTGAAACTCCCGAGCAATGACTTGCACTGGCCCAGAAACAGGCTCTTCAGCATCTCAAGCCTGTCCCATCATCCATACCTCAATCCTAGTTCGCTGCCTGCCTTCCATCCTTACCTCTTGCCTCACAAAAGTCGATATCCTGGTCTTAAGTTTCAGTTGACCACAATTTTAGGGGAACAGAGTTCAGCTTTCCGCCATCATTTCTGTGGAAAATGCTCTTCCTCTTCCATCATTCCTGAATGGTCGAGGTCAAATTTTAACCTTCTCCCCTTGTGGTCTCCTCCACCAGTGCAATTATTTCCTTTCTGTCTACCTGGAGGATTGGGGAGATGGTGGCGTAGTGGTATTGTCACTGGACTAGTAATCAAGGGGCCCAGGCTCATGCTCTGGGGACACAGGTTCAAATCCCAGCAGGGCAGCTGGTGAAACTTTAGTTTCAATTAAAAAGACTAAATCTGTAATTATAAAGCTAGTCTCAGTAATGTTGACCATAAAACTATCATTGGTTGTTGTAATAATCCACCTGGTTCACTAACGTCCTTTAGGGAAGGAAATCTGCCATCCTTACCCGGTCTGGCCACGTGTGACTCCGGAGCCACAGCAATGTGGTTGACTCTCAACTGCCCTCTGAAATGGTCAAGCGAGACACTCAGTTCAAAGGTCAATTGGGGATGGGTAACAAATGGCCTTGCCGGGGATGTCCTTATTCAACAAAATAATAGGAAAGGAAATTGAACATAACATTGCAGCTTGTTTTATCATAGCTTCCTTTCATTTCTGAAAGCTACACCTCTTGATAAATCCCAGGATCCTGTATCCCTTTGTGTGTGTGTGCAGGTGTGTGTGTGTGTGCAGGTGTGTGTGTGTGCAGGTGTGTGTGTGTGCAGGTGTGTGTGTGTGTGCAGGTGTGTGTGTGTGTGTGCAGGTGTGTGTGTGTGTGTGCAGGTGTGTGTGTGTGCAGGTGTGTGTGTGTGTGCAGGTGTGTGTGTGTGTGCAGGTGTGTGTGTGTGTGCAGGTGTGTGTGTGTGCAGGTGTGTGTGTGTGCAGGTGTGTGTGTGTGTGCAGGTGTGTGTGTGTGTGCAGGTGTGTGTGTGTGTGCAGGTGTGTGTGTGTGTGCAGGTGTGTGTGTGTGTGCAGGTGTGTGTGTGTGCAGGTGTGTGTGTGTGTGCAGGTGTGTGTGTGTGTGCAGGTGTGTGTGTGTGTGCAGGTGTGTGTGTGTGCAGGTGTGTGTGTGTGCAGGTGTGTGTGTGTGCAGGTGTGTGTGTGTGCAGGTGTGTGTGTGTGCAGGTGTGTGTGTGTGTAGGTGTGTGTAGGTGTGTGTGTGTGTGCAGGTGTGTGTGTGTGTGCAGGTGTGTGTGTGTGCAGGTGTGTGTGTGTGTGCAGGTGTGTGTGTGTGCAGGTGTGTGTGTGTGCAGGTGTGTGTGTGTGCAGGTGTGTGTGTGTGCAGGTGTGTGTGTGTGTGCAGGTGTGTGTGTGTGTGCAGGTGTGTGTGTGTGTGCAGGTGTGTGTGTGTGTGCAGGTGTGTGTGTGTGTGCAGGTGTGTGTGTGTGTGCAGGTGTGTGTGTGTGTGCAGGTGTGTGTGTGTGTGTGCAGGTGTGTGTGTGTGTGTGTGTGTGTGTGTGTGTGTGTGTGTGTGTGTGTGCAGGTGTGTGTGTGTGTGTGCAGGTGTGTGTGTGTGTGTGCAGGTGTGTGTGTGTGTGTGCAGGTGTGTGTGTGTGTGTGCAGGTGTGTGTGTGTGTGTGCAGGTGTGTGTGTGTGTGTGCAGGTGTGTGTGTGTGTGTGTGCAGGTGTGTGTGTGTGCAGGTGTGTGTGTGTGCAGGTGTGTGTGTGTGCAGGTGTGTGTGTGTGCAGGTGTGTGTGTGTGCAGGTGTGTGTGTGTGCAGGTGTGTGTGTGTGCAGGTGTGTGTGTGCAGGTGTGTGTGTGTGTGCAGGTGTGTGTGTGTGTGTGTGCAGGTGTGTGTGTGTGTGTGCAGGTGTGTGTGCAGGTGTGTGTGTGCAGGTGTGTGTGTGCAGGTGTGTGTGTGCAGGTGTGTGTGTGCAGGTGTGTGTGTGCAGGTGTGTGTGTGCAGGTGTGTGTGTGCAGGTGTGTGTGTGTGTGTGTGCAGGTGTGTGTGTGTGTGTGTGCAGGTGTGTGTGTGTGTGTGTGCAGGTGTGTGTGTGTGTGTGTGCAGGTGTGTGTGTGCAGGTGTGTGTGTGCAGGTGTGTGTGTGCAGGTGTGTGTGTGCAGGTGTGTGTGTGCAGGTGTGTGTGTGCAGGTGTGTGTGTGCAGGTGTGTGTGTGCAGGTGTGTGTGTGCAGGTGTGTGTGCGCAGGTGCGTGTGTGTGCGCAGGTGCGTGTGTGTGCGCAGGTGCGTGTGTGTGCGCAGGTGCGTGTGTGTGCGCAGGTGCGTGTGTGTGCGCAGGTGCATGTGCAGGTGCGTGTGTGTGTGTGTGCAGGTGCGTGTGTGTGTGTGTGCAGGTGTGCGTGTGTGCGTGCAGGTGTTTGTGTGTGCGTGCAGGTGTTTGTGTGTGCGTGCAGGTGTGTGTGTGCGTGCAGGTGTGTGTGTGTGCGTGCAGGTGTGTGTGTGTGCGTGCAGGTGTGTGTGTGTGTGCAGGTGTGTGTGTGTGCAGGTGTGTGTGTGTGCAGGTGTGTGTGTGTGTGTGCAGGTGTGTGTGTGTGTGCAGGTGTGTGTGTGTGCAGGTGTGCGGGTGTGTGTGTGTGTGCAGGTGCGTGTGTGTGTGTGTGTGCAGGTGCGTGTGTGTGTGTGTGCAGGTGCGTGTGTGCAGGTGTGTGTGTGTGTGCAGGTGTGTGTGTGTGTGCAGGTGCGTGTGTGTGTGTGCAGGTGCGTGTGTGTGTGTGCAGGTGCGTGTGTGTGTGTGCAGGTGTGTGTGTGTGCAGGTGTGTGTGCAGGTGTGTGTGTGTGCAGGTGTGTGTGTGTGCAGGTGTGTGTGTGTGCGGGTGTGTGTGTGTGCGGGTGTGTGTGTGTGCGTGTGTGTGTGCGTGCAGGTGTGTGTGTGTGTGTGTGCGTGCAGGTGTGTGTGTGTGTGTGTGCGTGCAGGTGTGTGTGTGTGTGTGTGCGTGCAGGTGTGTGTGTGTGTGTGTGTGTGCAGGTGTGTGTGTGTGTGTGCAGGTGTGTGTGTGTGCACAGGTGTGTGTGTGTGTGCAGGTGTGTGTGTGTGTGTGCAGGTGTGTGTGTGTGTGCAGGTGTGTGTGTGTGTGCAGGTGTGTGTGCAGGTGTGTGTGTGTGTGTGTGCAGGTGTGTGTGTGGGTGTGAGTGGTAGTTATGTAAGGAGCTAATTTGGGCCAGTCGCTGCTTACTGAACTGTCCCGGGCAGATGCCAAAGCGAAAGCCTTGGAAGCAAGTCTCTGACTTTTCTGATCACTGTAGTCCGTCACTGAGTGAATTTCCATGGCAACAAACTGTCCGCCAGTGTGTCTCCATCTTTTAGTGACCGTTTAGGGTGGCCCAGTGATTAGCACTGTTGCCTCACAGCTTCAGGGACCCGGGTTCGATTCCCGGCTTGGGTCACTGTGTGGAGTTTGCGCGTTCTCCCCATGTCTGCGTGGCTTTCCTGGGGTGTCTCCCTCGCTACCTGTATTCTTGATCTTTTATAAGTATTGATTGAAATTGCTTTTGACAGTTACTATTGCCTCTGTTTCCATTGCCTCTTCAGGCAGTGCATTCCAGATCATACCAGCTCGCTGTGTGAAACAAAATCTCCTCCAAGCCTGGTTCTTGCTAATGAACATATACCCTCCTGCCCCTGTATACCCGTGTCTCCTGGTCACTGACACTCCTGCCCCTGTATACCCGTGCCCCCTGGTCACTGACCCTCCTGCCCCTGTATACCCGTGCCCCCTGGCCACTGACCCTCCTGCCCCTGTATACCCATGCCCCCTGGTCACTGACCCTCCTGCCCCTGTATACCCGTGCCCCTGGTCACTGCCCCTCCTGCCCCTGTATACCCGTGCCCCTGGTCACTGCCCCTCCTGCCCCTGTATACCCATGCCCCTGGTCACTGCCCCTCCTGCCCCTGTATACCTGTGCCCCTGGTCACTGCCCCTCCTGCCCCTGTATACCTGTGCCCCCTGGTCACTGCCCCTCCTGCCCCTGTATACCTGTGCCCCCTGGTCACTGACCCTCCTGCCCCTGTATACCTGTGCCCCCTGGTCACTGCCCCTCCTGCCCCTGTATACCCGTGCCCCCTGGTCACTGACCCTCCTGCTGTATACCCGTGTCTCCTGGTCACTGACACTCCTGCCCCTGTATACCCGTGCCCCCTGGTCACTGACCCTCCTGCCCCTGTATACCCGTGCCCCCTGGTCACTGACCCTCCTGCCCCTGTATACCCGTGCCCCCTGGCCACTGACCCTCCTGCCCCTGTATACCCGTGCCCCCTGGTCACTGACCCTCCTGCCCCTGTATACCCGTGCCCCCTGGTCACTGACCCTCCTGCTGTATACCCGTGTCTCCTGGTCACTGACACTCCTGCCCCTGTATACCCGTGCCCCCTGGTCACTGACCCTCCTGCCCCTGTATACCCGTGCCCCCTGGTCACTGACCCTCCTGCCCCTGTATACCCGTGCCCCCTGGCCACTGACCCTCCTGCCCCTGTATACCCGTGCCCCCTGGTCACTGACCCTCCTGCCCCTGTATACCCGTGCCCCTGGTCACTGCCCCTCCTGCCCCTGTATACCCATGCCCCCTGGCCACTGACCCTCCTGCCCCTGTATACCCGTGCCCCCTGGTCACTGACCCTCCTGCTGTATACCCATGCCCCCTGGCCACTGACCCTCCTGCCCCTGTATACCCGTGCCCCTGGTCACTGACCCTCCTGCCCCTGTATACCCGTGCCCCCTGGTCACTGCCCCTCCTGCCCCTGTATACCCGTGCCCCCTGGCCACTGACCCTCCTGCCCCTGTATACCCGTGTCTCCTGGTCACTGCCCCTCCTGCCCCTGTATACCTGTGCCCCTGGTCACTGACCCTCCTGCCCCTGTATACCCGTGCCCCTGGTCACTGACCCTCCTGCCCCTGTATACCCGTGCCCCCTGGTCACTGACCCTCCTGCCCCTGTATACCCGTGCCCCTGGTCACTGCCCCTCCTGCCCCTGTATACCTGTGCCCCTGGTCACTGCCCCTCCTGCCCCTGTATACCCGTGCCCCTGGTCACTGACCCTCCTGCCCCTGTATACCCGTGCCCCCTGGTCACTGACCCTCCTGCCCCTGCATACCCGTGCCCCCTGGTCACTGACCCTCCTGCCCCTGTATACCCGTGCCCCTGGTCACTGACCCTCCTGCCCCTGTATACCCGTGTCTCCTGGTCACTGACCCTCCTGCCCCTGTATACCCGTGCCCCCTGGTCACTGACCCTCCTGCCCCTGTATACCCATACTCCCTGGTCACTGACCCTCCTGCTGTATACCCGTGTCTCCTGGTCACTGCCCCTCCTGCCCCTGTATACCCATGCTCCCTGGTCACTGACCCTCCTGCCCCTGTATACCTGTGCCCCCTGGTCACTGACCCTCCTGCCCCTGTATACCCGTGCCCCCTGGTCACTGACACTCCTGCTGTATACCCGTGTCTCCTGGTCACTGACACTCCTGCCCCTGTATACCCGTGTCTCCTGGTCACTGACACTCCTGCCCCTGTATACCCGTGCCCCCTGGTCACTGACCCTCCTGCTGTATACCCGTGTCTCCTGGTCACTGACCCTCCTGCCCCTGTATACCCGTGCCCCCTGGTCACTGACCCTCCTGCCCCTGTATACCCGTGCCCCCTGGTCACTGACCCTCCTGCCCCTGTATACCCGTGCCCCTGGTCACTGACCCTCCTGCCCCTGTATACCCATGGATCTTCCAATCCCGGCTAAGTTTATGGCAGTTTGCGTGGCTCACCCATCCTGCCATTGGGGAACCCGCTGTGGGGGAGGGCAGTGTGGAGTCGCCTTTGGCGGAAGATTCCCTGGCTGAAAGGGCTGGAAAATCCCACCCAGGATCTTTTCCATCAAATTGTGTCAGTTTTTACTGTCACCTCCCGCAATGCAGGGTTCCCTCAGTGCTGCCTGAGTATCACCCTCACTGGTACAGAATACTGCTCATCTCTCTCACCCTCCACTCTCAATACTCACAGCAAGATGGCCCTTCCTCCCACTTTGGACAGGATCCTACCAGAATTGGGTAAAAGGCCTCTCAGGTGTCACTGTTGCCACCTTGGGGGAAACGTTTCCTGGGCACCCAGCACCCCCGCAGTCACGGTTTGTGACTAGCAGCGTAACTGGTTTGGCTCCGTTATTCGCGGAGACTTGCTGCCTCATTGCGCATTGCGAGTGTGACCGTATTCATTCTCTCTCGGCTTCTTTTGGCTTTCCATTTGATTTCTGAAGCTCTGCCTATGAAACTCTTGGGGACAGCATTCACAGGCCCGCTGCCACGTGAGGGCAGGAGTTGTTTGTGTTGGATTGGAACCCAGAGCTCAGGATCGGAAGCCAGGTGCCAATCTCTGTCAAAAAACCTTCAAGCAAGCGATTACTTCATCGCAATTATTTATTCTTTACGGAGGAAACTCCACAAAAGCGTTTGTGGTGTGGTTTCCTTCGAACTTGAAGGGTCAAAAGTCATAGTGCAGGACACCACCGAGTTGAGGAAGAGTAGGGGCGATCCCAGGAGTTATTTCTGTGCTAACTCTGAAGCCCACTGTGTTAATCCCATATCGCCACTTGCGGGTCTGTGACCCTGTAAGTTCCTCAAATCATGGGAATAGGAGTAGGCCATTCAGCCCATCGAGGCTTCTCCACCATTCAATACAATCATGGCTGATTGGACACTTAATGTCTTTTACATCCATTGTCCCCATGACCCTTTACATTATTGTTAATCAGTCATCCATCACTCTCTACCTTCAACACACACACTGGCTGAACTGCCCCAAGAAACTATCCTATTCCTCTTTGTAAGCTTCTTGATGGATTCAGCTTCCACTGTCTCTTCAGGTAGAAGGTTCCTACAGCTCTCTGACCTTTTTTAAAATTCATTTGTGGGACATGGGCGTCGCTGGCTGGCCAGCATTTATTGCCCATCCCTAGTTGCCTGAGGGCAGTTGAGAGTCAACCACATTGCTGTGGCTCTGGAGTCACATGTAGGCCAGACCAGGTAAGGATGGCAGATTTCCTTCCCTAAAGGGCATTAGTGAACCAGATGGGTTTTTTCCAACAATTGGCAATGGTTTCATGGTCATCAGTAGATTCTTAATTCCAGATATTTTTATTGAATTCCAATTCCACCATCTGCCGCAACGGATTCGAACTCAGATCCCCAGAACATTAGCTGAGTTTCTGGATTCATAGTCTAACGATAATACCACTAGGCCATCACCTTGCCAATGGAGGTAAGAAAAGTCTCCTCAGCTTGCCTCTCGATCTTTTGCCACCGATTTTCAATCTGTGTCCTTGAGTTGTTGACCCGCTTCCCAGAGGGAGTCATTTTTTTCTCCAACCGTTCATCGTTTTGAAATCCTCCTTTAGGTCGGCTTTTCTCTGTTCCAAGCAGAACTGTCTTCACTTTTCCAACTGCTCTTCAGGGCGGCACGGTAGCACAGTGGTTAGCACTGCTGCCTCACAGCTCCAGGGTCCCGGGTTCGATTCCTGGCTCGGGTCATTGTCTGTGTGGAGTTTGCACATTCTCCCCGTGTCTGCGTGGGTTTCCTCCGGGTGCTCCGGTTTCCTCCCACAGTCCAAAGATGTGCGGGTTAGCTGGATTGGCCATGCTAATTTGCCCCTTACTGTCCCTGGATGGGTAAATTAGAGGGATTAGTGGGGTAAATATGTGGGGTTATGGGGATGGGGTCTGGATGAGATTGTTGTCGGTGCAGACTCGATGGGCCGAATGGCCCCCTCCTGTAGGGTTTCTATGGTTCTATAACCAAAGCCCTTCATCACCTGTGTTAATGCACCCGCCCACCTGATTAAGGAGTTTTTTCTCATGGATACCGGGGCCTCTTCATTCATTTGTCCACTTTTCAAAACTGGGCTATTTTTAAACGCTTTGTGACTCAATCATAATCGAACTGTTTTCGAAGATGCTGGCGCACATAGCTTCAGTTTCAGTTTTTGAAAAGTGAAAGTTTAAATTACTCAACTCTTGCACAATGTAAATTACATTGGCTGACAATAAATCTAAGAACTTGCTTTTTGTATAATACAGGCTGCTTCATAGCCAGTGAGATACTCTTGAAGTATAGTCATTGGTGTAACATAGGGAACGACACAGCCTATTTATACAGTGGGCGGCACGGTGGCACAGTGGTTAGCACTGCTGCCTCACAGCGCCAGGGACCCGGGTTCAATTCCAGCCTCGGGTCACTGTCTGTGTGGAGTTTGCACATTCTCCCCGTGTCTGCGTGGGTTTCCTCCGGGTGCTCCGGTTTCCTCCTACAGTTCAAAGATGTGCGGGTTAGGTGGATTGGCCATGCTAAATTGACCCTTCGTATCAGGAGGATTAGCAGGATAAATGTGTGAGGTTACGGGAATAGGGCTTGGGTGGGACTGTGGTCGGTGCAGACTTGATGGGCTGAATGGCCTCCTTCTGTACTGTAGGATTCTATGATTCCAAGCTCCCACAGACTGCACTGAGATGATCCACCAGGCCGTCTGTGTTTAGTTTTGTTTCCTGGAGGTTGATTTGGCCGAAAACACTTTCAAAGTTGAGCAGAGGAGTTTGAATAATGTCTGCGGGGTCTTTCGGGTCCAGGTGAGGAAGATCAGGACTTCATCTGCTCAGGTCTCATCTGAAAGACGGCACCTTTGACAATGCTGCACTTCCTCAGTGTCAGCCTGGGCCATGTGCTCAGGTTGCTGGAGTGAGACTTGGTTATGACCAGAGTGCGTAGTCCTTTATTAGAACGGCTCAGAGCAGAGTTAAACAACCTCTCCCTCTCACCAGGGTGCCGTCAACGTACAAACATGAGGTGGAGATGCCGGTGGGGTGGGCACAGCAAGAAGTCTCACAACACCGGGTTAAAGTCCAAGAGGTTTATTTGGAATCACGAGCTTCCGGAATGCTGCTCCTTAATCAGATAGCCTCCGCTCACCTCATGAAGGAGCAGTGCTCTGAAAGCTCGTGATATCAAATAAACCTGTTGGACTTGAACCTGGTGTTGTGAGACTTCTTGCTGTGCAAACAGATGAAGAACATTTCCCAGTGCCAGCCAGCTGATTGGGCGATTAGTACTGTGCTGCGGGGGTACTGAGGAAAAGTAGCTTCCATTTCCATCCTTACCACCTCGAGATCTTCCTAATGTCAACTCCAAGTTTGATCTGCCGCACACAAGGATGTATTTTAGCCGCCTTCCTCTTCACCTCCCGCACCCGCAGCTTGTCAGTAAAGCAGCTGCTAGAAGGGGTATTGTCAGAAACGCAGAGTGAATGTTCATCGGATCATAAAATCCCAGTGCAGAAGGAGGCCATTCAGCCCATCAGTTCAACACTGACTCTCTGACAGAGTGTCTTACCCAGGCCCCTCTCCCCCACCCTATCCCGTAACATTTAGCATGGCCAATCCACCTAACCCGCACATCTTTTGGACTGAGGGAGGAAACTGGAGCACCCGGAGGAAACCCACGCAGACACGGGGAGAACGTGCAGATTCTGCACAGACAGTGACCCGAGGCTGGTATTGAACCTGGGTCCCTGGCTGTGCTGACTCTTTCAGAGAGCTATAGAAATACTCGCCCAGCTCGGACTTGGATTTAGTTTGAAGGAGAAATGTGAGCGCTCGAGTGTTTTGGAAATAGAATACAATTAACCAGTCTCGGAGCGAGCGATACGTTCTCCTGTTGAGTGAGGGTGGGGCTGCTTATATTTTGTTTGTGTCAGCACCTGGTGAAGCTGTACCTTGGGGAATAAAGTGGCACAGGTAGTGGAGATCATTCAGCCCATCCTGGGTGTGCCCTCTGGCTACTAGCCCTTCTAAATTCTCTATACCCTTTGCAATGGATCCAAGAGAGTCACCTCTCTAACACCTTGTCAGATTGAAAGAACAAGCCTTTCTGATATCTTCCGCGCTCTCAATGTGATGTTAAAACAAGTTGGATGAGTTTTTTAAAGAACATCCCATGGTAATATTGGCAATAAGAGCAGGAACAATTTAGATTTTCCTGTCTTTATCTAGCTGCTGTTTCTGGGAGCTTGTTCTGTACAAATCTACTGTTCGAAATGTTTACATTTCAGCAGTGGCTGAACTTCAGAAAATACACTATGATGTAGGTTCTAAGTGTGTTTTAGCGTGTTTGCTGTGTACAGCTATCCTCGTATGATGCGTATTCTAAGTGTGTTTTTAGCATGTTTACTGTGTAAATGTCAAGCGCCACACTGAATTGTGTGTGCTTAGTCTGTTTTGTTCAACACACAGCTGACATCCTCTCCCGACTCCCTTCCCCTCCAACTCACTGCCCCTTCCTCGATCTCCCTCACTCTCTGCTGCTCACTTCATCACTTTGTGAACAGCAGCAAGAGTGAGGGGAGAGGGAAGCGGCAAGCAGGAGGCAGTGAGGGGGGAGCGGGGGGAGCAAGGTGGTCATGAGAGAGAGCAGCGGGGAGTGGGAGGGACAGGGTGAGCGGGAGGGAGCGAGAGGATCATGGGAGGGAGTGAGGGGAGTTGTGAGAGTGAAGGGTGAGCATGAGGGAGTGAGGGTGTTGGGAGGGAGTGAGGGGGTCGCAAGAGGGGTTGAAAATTGTCTGTCAGATAGAAAACAGAGAATTGGAATAAATGGGTCTTTTTCAGAGTGGAAAGATGTAGCTCGTGGAATCAGTTCTTGGCCCACAATTCCTCACTATTTACATTAATGACCTGCAGGAAGGAATAGAATGCAAGGTTTCCAAATTTGCCAATGTTCGGCAGATCGGTGGGAGGGAATGTTGTGATGAGGATATTGTGACTCTGCAACGGGATATAGATAGATTGGGGGACTGGGTGAAAACCTGGCAAATGGTGTTTAATGTGGGGAAGTGGGAGATCATGCACTGTGGAAGGAGGAATCAAAAGGCAGATTATTATCTAAATGGAGAGAGTGAAGTACAGAGGGATCTGGGAGTTCTAGTGCATGAATCACCAAAAGCAAACAGGCAGGTCCAACAAGTTGTTAAGAAGGCAAATGGCATTTTTGGCCTTTATTACAATGGGGTTGGAGTTTAAAAATAGGGAGGTTTTGCTGCAATTGTACAGGGTGTTGGTGAGATCTCGCTTGGAATATTACGTACAGTTTTGGTCCCCTTACCTTAACATTGGAGGCAGTCCAAAGGAGATTCACCAGGCTAATTCCTGGGATGTGAGGATTGTCCTATCAAGAGAGATTAAGTAGTCTGGCTCTGTACTTATTGGAGTTTAGAGGAGTGAGGGGTGACTTTATTCAAACATATAAGATCTTGAGGAGGGGTGACAGGGTAGATGGTGAGATGTTTTCACTAGTGGGACAGTCTCGAACAAGGGGGCAAAGCTACAAGATAAAGGGACGGTCATTTAAAACTGAGGTGCGTAGAAACCTCTCCTCGCAGAGGGTGGGGAATCGCTGGAATTCTCTGCCCCAAAGGGTGGTGGGGGTTGGATCATTAGAAGTGTTTAAAATGGAGCTGGATAAATATTTGATAGATCGAGGAATAGTGAGCTATGGGGAAATGGCACAGAAAAGGAACTGAGGCCGGCACAGATCAGCCATGATAGTATTGAATGGTGGCCTGGTGGCCTACTGCTATTTCTATTTTTTGTGGGAGTGACGGGGTCGGGAGCGTGAAGCGGTGAATGGCAGGGAGTGAGGAGGTTGAGAGAGGGAGGTGGTGAGTGGGAGGGAGTGAGGGGATGAGGAGGTTAAGAGAGGGAGGGAGGGAGTGAGGGGATGAGGAGGGAATGAGGAGGTTAAGGGAGGGAGGGAGTGAGGGGATTGGGAGGGAGAGGGGGAGGGAGTGAGGGGGTCGGGAGGGGGAAGGAGTTGGGAGAGAGTGAGGGGTTCTGGAGAGGGAGGGAGGGGTTGTGGAGAGGGGGGACTGAGGAGAGAGGTGGCAGAAGCTGTAGAGTGGGGCATAAGTTAATTAAAGTAATAAATAGAACGAGGGTTTCTGAGCCAACAGAGTTCAATGTTTTTGGTGTAAGATTTGAAGGTCGGTTTCTTATGGGAAGGTGATATTTTTTGATTAGCACAGTGTGTTTAAGGGGTACATTCAGAGTGCTAACTGATTGAGTGGACTGAATTGGGTGGAAGACAGTTTTGGAATGTCCCAAGGACATGGAATTCAAATTGTGCCTTTAAATTGCTGGTCAGTTTGTTCTTTAAAACCCCCACCCTCCAGATATTGAGCAGGGTGTGACGAAGGGAAACAGAACTGTCAGCTGGGATTAGACTGTTTTGGTTTCATTTCATGGGAGCTGGACTTTGTTCTAAGAATGTTTACAATGTGTGCAATCACCTCTGTCCCATCAGCACAACGGTGAACTGAAACGGGGAACAAGGTATGTCTGAAACTACGGAGATAGCTGCAGGCCGCTTGGCCTCTCTCTGCCATTCTGTAGGTTTGTGGCCTCAATCCATGTTGCTGCTGGTTCCCCCCCCTGTAACCCTCGACTTGAGTGGATCAGAAATCTTATCTCAGCTTTGAGTGTTCAGTGGCCCGGCCTTCACAGCTCTCTGGGAGCTGGGATTGCAAAGATTAAGCTACTTACTGTGAGAAGAAAATTCTGCTCATCTCTATCTTATTTGATTTGATTCATTATTGTCACATGTATTGGTATACAGTGAAAAGTATTGTTTCTTGCGCACTATGCAGACAAAGCATACCGTTCATAGAGAAGAAAAGGAGAGAGTGCAGAATGTAGTGTTACAGTCATAGCTAGGGTGTAGAGAAAGATCAACTTGATGCGAGGTAGGTCCATTCAAAAGTCTGACGGCAGCAGGGAAGAAGCTGTTCTTGAGTCGATTGGTACGTGATCTCAGAGTTTTGTATCTATTTCCCGACGGAAGAAGGTGGAAGAGAGAATGCCCGGGGTGCGTGGGGTCCTTAATTATGCTGGCTGCTTTTCCCGAGGCAGCGGGAAGTGTAGACAGAGTCAATGGATGGGAGGCTGGTTTGTGCGATGGATTGGGCTACGTTCATGGCCCTTTCTTGCGGTCTTGGGCAGAGCAGGAGCCATACCAAGCTGATTTTGAAACTGTGCGCCTTTCTAGAGTGTCCCTCTGAACATTTACTTTGTCACGCCTCCTCAGAATATTGCAGATTTCAATAAGAAATCTAAATTCCAATGAATATTGGCCCGAACATTTCTCAGAAGACAACCCCTTCATCCCAGGAATTAAGCGACCTGGAGCAGGTCCCAAGCGAGCTGTGCCTGTCCAGATGTAGTTTGAGAATTGCATACTTAGCAACCGCGTGGAATTGATTTACAATCTCCATAAGCGAAAGGAAAATTTTCCGGCGATTCCATTCACCTGGAATCGGGGCGGGGCGAGGGTGGCATGGTTTCAAAATAAGAAGCCTCGCACTTAGAACGGAGGTGGGGAGGAATTCCTTCCCTCTTTGGAATTCTCTTCCTCAGGGAGACGAAGTCAGAGAATAGATATTTGATCAACAAGGGGGTTGAGGGTTATTGGGATGGGTATGGGGTGGAGAATGTGGGCAGGCTGTCTACACTTCTCGCTGCCTCGGCAAAGCAGCCAGCATAATTAAGGACCCCACGCACCCCGGATATTCTCTCTTCCGCCTCCTTCCATTGGGGAAAAAGATACAAAAGTCTGAGGTCACGTACCAACCGATTCAAAAACAGCTTCTTCCCTGCTGCCAAGAGACTTTTGAATGGACTTACCTTGCATTAAGTTGATCCTTCTTTACACCCTAGCTATGACTGTAACTCTACATTCTGCACTCTCTCGTTTCCTTCTTTATGAACAGTATGCTTTGTCTGTATAGCGCGCAAGAAACAATACTTTTCACTGTATGTTAATACATGTGACAATAAATCAAATCTATTCAGATAAATGCAGTTGAAAGCACAATCGGATTGGCCATTAGATGGCAGAACAGGCTTGAGGGGCTGAATGGCCTGCTCCTGCTCTTCTTTCTCATGCTCCTATAGTGCAAAGGCAAAACTGGTAGAACAGGCAGGAGCTATAAAGTAAAGCCCATGTGTATACTCCCTGTCTGTCTGCCTCAGTCTATTGCGTCTCCTTCTCTCTTACTGCGGTTTGTTTTGTTCACTATTTAGAGCAATTTAAAGTCAAGAGGAGGTGATTTTTCCTGTTGATTTGGTGAACCTCTGTGAGTTTACGTGCTGGCCTATTCCCTGGGCAGATCATGTAGCTCACATTCTTGAGCTCTGCGTAGGGGCTTTCCAGTTCTGTGAGGAAGTCACGATCACTCGTGCTAAACTCTGTCGCAACCTACGGCCTTCATTAAAAAAATTTTTTCAAGGGATGTGGGTGTCGCTGGCTGGGCCAGCATTTATTGCCCATCCTTAATTACCCTTGAGAAGGTGGTGGTGAGCCGCCGCCTTGAACCCGCTGCAGTTCACCCACACTGCTGTTAGGGAGAGAATTCCAGAATTTTGTCCCGGCGACAGTGAAGGAACGGCAACAAGTCAGGATGGTAAGTGGCTCGGAGGGGAACCTCCAGGTGCTGGTGTTCCCAGGTATCTGCTGCCCTTGTCCTTCCAGGTGGTAGTGGTTGTGGGTTTGGAAGGGGTTGGCTAAGGGGTCTTGGTGAATTGCTACAGTGAATCTTGTAGATGGTATATGTTGCTGCTACTGTGTGCTGATACTGAAAGGAGTGAAGGTTAAAGAAAGTGGATGGGGTGCTTTGTCCTGGATGTGTTGAGTTTCTTGAGTGTTGTTGGAGCTGCACCCATCTAGACAAATGGGGAGTATTCCCTCACACCACTGACTTGTGACTTGTAGATGGTGAACAGGCTTTGGGGAGTTGGGGGGCGAGTTCCTCGCCGCAGGATTCCCAGCCTCTGACCTGCTCTTGTAGCCGCAGTATTCACATGGTTAGTCCAGTTTAGTTTCTTGTCAATAAGGATATTGATAATGGGAAATTCAGTTGGGGAAATGCCATTGAATGCTAAGGGGAGATGGTTAGATTCTCTTTTCTTGGAGATGGTCACTGCCTGCCACTTGTGTGACATGGATGTTAATTGCTACTTACCTGCTCAAATCTGAATGAGGTCCAGGTTTGCTGCATATTTACATGGACTGCTTGAATATGTGAGGAGTTGTGAATGGTGTTTTGAATCGATTTGATGTATTATTGTCAGATGTATTGGGATACAGTGAAAAGTATTGTTTCTTGCGCGCTATACAGGCAAAACATATCGTTCATGGAGAACATAGGGGAGAAGGAAAAGAGAGGGTGCAGAATATAGTGTTTCAATTACAGATAGGGTGAAGAGAAAGATCAACTTAATATATAATAGGCCCATTCAAAAGTCTGAGGACAGCAGAAGCTGTTCTCGAGTCGGTTGGTACATGTTTTCAGACTTTTGTATCTTTTACCCGACGGAAGAAGGAGGAAGAGAGAGTGTCCAGGGTGAGTGGGGTCCTTTTATTATGCTGGCTGCTTTCCTGAGGCAGTGGGAAGTGTAGACAGAGTCAGTGGATGGGAGACTGGTTTGTGTGATGGACTGGGCTACGTTCACAACCCTTTGTAGTAAGCGGACATCTCAACTTTTTACCTTATGATGGAGGGAAGGTCATTGATGAAGCAGCTGAAGATGGTTGGGTCTCGGACACTAACCCTGAGGGACTCCTGCAGTGATGTCCTGGAGCTGAGATGACTGACCTCCAACCGCCACAGCCACCTTCCTTTGTGCCGGGTATCACTCCAACAAACGGAATGTTTGCCCCCCGATACCCATTGACTCCAGTTTTGTTTGGGCTCCTTGATGCTACACTTGGCCAAATGCTGTCTTGATGTTAAGGGCCGTCACTCTCACCTCACCTCTGGAGTTCAGCTCCTTTGTCCGTGTTGTCGAAGGCTGCAATGAGGTCAGGAGCTGAGTGACCCTGGTGGAACCCAAACTGAGCGTCAGTGAGCAGGTTATTGCTGAGTTAGTGCCACTTGATAGCGCTGTTGATGACCCCTTCCATCCCTTTACTGATGATCGAGGGTAGACTGATTGTGCGGTAATTGGCCGGGTTGGATTTAAGAAGATAAGAACTAGGAGCAGGAGTAGGCCATCTGGCCCCTCGAGCCTGCTCCGCCATTCAATAAGATCATGGCTGATCTTTTTGTGGACTCAGCTCCACTTACCCGCCCGCTCACCATAACCCTTAATTCCTTTACTGTTCAAAAATTTATCTTTGCCTTTAAAAACATTCAATGAGGTAGCCTCAACTGCTTCACTGGGTAGGGAATTCCACAGATTCACAACCCTTTATGTGAAGAAGTTCCTCCTCGACTCAGTCCTAAATCTGCTCCCCCCTTATTTTGAGGCCATGCCCCCTAGTTCTAGTTTCACCCGCCAGTGGAAACAACTTCCCTGCTTCTATCTTATCTATTCCCTTCATAATCTTATATGTTTCTATAAGATCTCCCCTCATTCTTCTGAATTCCAATGAGTATAGCCCCAGTCTACTCAGTCTCTCCTCATAACCCAACCCTCTCAACTCCGGAATCAACCTAGTGAATCTCCTCTGCACCCCCTCCAGTGCCAGGATATCCTTTCTCAAGTAAGGAGACCAAAACTATACACAGTACTCCAGGTGTGGCCTCACCAGCACCCTATGCAACATAACCTCGCTGTTTTTAAACTCCACCCCTCTAGCAATGACGGACAAAATTCCCTTTACCTTCTTAATTAGCTGCTGCACCTGCAAACCAACTCCTTGTGATTCTTGTACAAGCACACCTAGCTCCCTTTGCACAGCAGCATGCTGCAATTTTTTACCATTTAAATAATAGTCCATTTTGCTATTATTCCTACAAAAATGGATTTGTCCTGCTTTTTGTGTACAGGACATACCTGGGCAATTTTCCACATTTTTGAGTAGATGCCAGTGTTGTAACTGTACTGGAAGTGCTTGGCTAGGGGCACAGCAAGTTCTGGCGCACAAGTCTTCAGTACTAGAACATTGTCAGGGCCCGTAACCTTTGCAGAATCCAGTACCTTCAGTAGTTTCCTGATATCATGTGGAGTGAATCGAATTGGTTGAAGACTGACACCTGTGACGCTGAGGACCTCCAGAGGAGGCCGAGATGGATCATCCACTCGACGCTTCTGGCTGAAGATTGTTGCGAATGCTTGAGCCTTATCTTTTGCATTGATGTGCTGGGCTCCTCCATCATTAAGGATTGACTAACAAGGGGGTGAAAGGTTATCAGGGGCAGGCAGGAATGTGGAGTCATGGTTACAATCAGATCAGCCACGATCTTATTGAATGGCGGAGCAGGCTCGAGGGGCTGATTGGCCTACCCTACTCCTGCTTCTAATTTGTTTGTTCAGATGGGGATGGAACCTCCTCCTCCAGTGAGTTGTTCAATTGTCCACCACCATTCACGACTGGATGTGGCAGGACGGCCACTCTCGTGTGGTATAAACCAGAGGCCAGAGAGAGAATGTCGATTCTGAATCCAGCTTTCAGGGTCCCAGCACTGAGCACTTTGTAAATACTGAGAAGCTGCACTCACATCAATCGAGGGATTGAGTTTAGGAGTCCGGGGATAATGATGCAGCTATATAAGACCCTCGTCGGACCCCACTTGGAGTACTGTGCTCAGTTCTGGTCACCTCACTATAGGAAGGATGTGGAAAAGATTGAAAGGGTGCAGAGGAGATTTACAAGGATGTTGCCTGGATTGAGTGGCATGCCTTCTGAGGATAGGCTGAGGGAGCTCGGTCTTTTCTCCTTGGAGAGACGAAGGATGAGAGGAGACCTAATAGAGGTGTATAAGATGTTGAGAGGCATAGATCGGGTGGACTCTCTGAGGCTTTTTCCCAGGGTGGAAATGTCTGCTATGAGAGGACACAGGTTTAAGGTGCTGGGGGTAGGTACAGGGGAGATGTTAGGGGTAAGTTTTTCACACAGAGGGTGGTGGGCGAGTGGAATCGGCTGCTGTCAGTGGTGGTGGAGGCGAACTCAGTAGGGTATTTTAAGAGACTCCTGGATGAGTACATGGGACTTAATAGGATGGAGGGTTATAGGTAGGTCTAGTAGGGATGTGTTCGGCACAGCTTGTGGGGCCGAAGGGCCTGTTTGTGCTGTAGTTTTTCTATGTTTCTATGTTTCTACATCAGTACGATGTGAATCAAATATTGGAGAGGAACAGTTTTATAAATGGATTCTCTTTGCGGCGCCAGAATTCCTGATCTGTTCAGGCTGCGTACACTCACTAGTGGGACCCATTTGTTAACTCACACGGGACCCATTCCCATGTCTGGAGTAAACATCAGGCTGGGGGAGGAGGCTGTTCCACCATCTGGTTAGATCACGGTTGGGCTGCATCTTTGTTACCCAGAGGGTGGTGAGGGTCTGGAATGCGCTGCCTGGGAGGGTGGTGGAGGCAGGAAGCCTCACACCCTTTAAAAAGTACCTGAATGAGCACTTGGCACGTCGTAACGTTCAGGGCTACGGGCCAAGTGTTGGCAAGTGGGATTGGGTGGGCAGGTCAGTGCAACTCGTACGTCGATGCAGACTCGATGGGCCAAAGGGCCTCTTCTGCACTGTAGGATTCTGTGATGACCGTTGCCAGCAACACTAAGTGAGATGTTGGGCTGTGTATTCTGCGTTTAAGCGTACAGTCTGGTTACATGTTGGTGAAGATTGGCAAAAGAAGCAGAGGTGACGCAAGGAAACATTGAGGGGAATTCTCCAGCCCCCCCAGCCGCTTGTTTCCTGGCAGCGGGAGGTGGCACACAGTTCGCTGGCTGCGGGATTCTCCAGTCCCGCCGCTGTCAATGGGATTTCCCAATGAAGCCACACCCCACGCTGCCGGGAAACCCACGGGAGGGGCTGCACTGCCAGCGAGACTGGCGAATCCCACCCGTGTGATGGGGTTGCTGTGATCTGGAACGTGCCGAATGAAAAGAGCGAGGGAAGCAGATTCCAAAACAGCTTTATTCAGAAAGGAATTCGATAAACTCCCCAGTACAGGGTAGGGGACTGATTAGAAAACCCCCTCCCCGCTAAAGAGTTAGCACAGCCATGATGGGCTGAATGGCTCCCTCCTGCGCTGTTTACTGATTTATCTCTTCTGCCTTTGCGCTGAGTTTTGTCCTCAGTTCCCCCGTGTTTGTCTCTCAGCGGCAGTGGGTGGTGGTGTTTCTAATGGTGACTAATTGGTTTCAGCGGCAGTCAGGTTATTTTGTTATTTGTAGTGAGGCACAGTAATTACTGCCTTGCGGGGAGGTGGAACCAGAGTGTGGGAATCTCTGACGTAAGCAGCTATGAGTGTGTGGGTACGGGCGCTCCCTCAGTGCAACACCAGGCAGTGTCTGGCTGGAGTGTGGGCTCCAGAGTGGGATTTGAACCCACCACCTGCTGACTCAGAGGTGACAGCACTCCCACTGAGCCACACCTGAGGCCCGAGCAGGACTCGAATCAGAGGCTGTTTCTAGGGGAATAGCTTTCACTTTTGGAGATGGGGAGGAACAGCCCAGACCTTTCCAGGAGCGGAATACCTCGCGTTTCACCGCAGAGAGCAAGCTGATACCAAGTGTCTACTACAGGGCGGCACGGTAGCACAGTGGTTAGCACTGCTGCTTCACAGCTCCAGGGTGCTGGGTTCGATTCCCGGCTTGGGTCACTGTCTGTGTGGAGTTTGCACATTCTCCTCGTGTCTGCGTGGGTTTCCTCCGGGTGCTCCGGTTTCCTCCCACAGTCCAAAGATGTGCGGGTTAGGTTGATTGGCCAGGTTAAAAATTGCCCCTTAGAGTCCTGGGATGCATAGGTTAGAGGGATTAGCGGGTAAATGTGTGGGGGTGGGGCCTGGGTGGGATTGTGGTCGGTGCGGACTCGATGGGCCGAATGGCCTCCTTCTGCACTGTAGGGTTTCTATGATTCTATGAACGAGAGGAGCTGCGGTGTGGAAACCCGGGCACCCCCACCCACCCAGGCACCCCCACCCAACCGTCCACCCCACCCACTCCCGCCGACCCGGGCACACCCCCACTGACCAGGGCAACCCACCCATCCAGGCACCCCACTCAGCTGGGCACCCCTACCTACCCCTACCTCCCTGGGCACCCCACTCAGCTGGGTACCCCAACCACCCGGGCATCCCATCCCCACCCCACCGTGCACCCACCCACCCCTCCCAACCAGGCACCCCATCTACCTGAGCACCCCACACCCCCGCCCAGCCGGGCAAACCCACCCACCCCTACTCACCCGGGCACCCTACCCACCTGCCCCTCCGACCACTGTGTGTCCCAACTGTGACAGTGACTGTCAGCTTCACGTTGCACTTCTCAATCCCCTTAGGCCTCCTCTTCAGTGAGGAAGCAAGTCACCCTCGACTCCGAGGGACTGCCTAAGGAAGAGGAATCTCCTGGAGTTGGATCGACCCCTGATGTCCCGGGGAGAAACTAGACTTTGAAACCACCTTTTTTCAACAGAATTTTACAGAAGTTACATGAGAATCATAGAATCCCTTCACAGTGCAGTAGGAGGCCATTCGGCCCATTGACTCCACACCGATTCTCCAACAGAGACCTCTTACCCTGTGCATCTTATCCCGAGACAGCGGTCGGGCTCACTGAACATATTCAAGGCTGAATGAGACCAGCTTATTGATTCGATTTGATTTATTATTGTCACATGTATTAGCATACAGTGAAAAGTATTGTTTCTTGTGCGCTACACAGACAAAGCATACCGTTCATAGAGAAGGAAAGGAGACAGTGCAGAATGTAGTGTTACAGTCATAGCTAGGGTGTAGAGAAAGATCAACTTGATGCAAAGTAGATCCATTCAAAAGTCTGACGGCAGCATGGAAGAAGCTGTTCTTGAGTCGGTTGGTACGTGACCTCAGACTTGTATCTTTTTTCCGATGGAAGAAGGTGGAAGAGAGAATGTCCTGTGTGTGTGGGGTCCTTAATTATGCTGGCTGCTTTGCCGAGGCAGTGGGAAGTGTAGACAGAGTCAATGGGTGGGAGGCTGGTTTGTGTGATGGATTGGGCTAGATTCACGACCTTTTGTACTTCCTTGCGGTCTTGGGCAGAGCAGGAGCCATACCAAGCTGTGATACAACCAGAAAGAATGCTTTCTATGGTGCATCTGTAAATGTTGGTGAGAGTTGTAGTGGACATGTCAAATTTCCTTAGCCTTCTGAGGAAGTAGAGGTGTTGGTGGGCTTTCTTTTGATCGATGGGGGAATCAAGCGATATGGACGGGGGGACGGGGGATGCGGTTGGTGGCCGTGACTGAGAGAAAAGTGGGAGTCAGACGGTAATCAGATCAGAAATGATCTTATTGAATTGTGGAGCAGGCTCGACGGGCCGGCTGGCCGACTGCTGCTCCTATTTATAGTGCTCTTGTGTCAATTGAGAATCAGGTTTCCTGCGGCTGTGCCCATGGTTATTTCTTGTTTTGTGAAGGCAGTTTGATGCAGTGAACTGGTCTGTACTTAACCTGTGATATTAATACCTAATGCAGCATTCTATAGTGCCAGTCTCTCCAATCCTTCCAACACCAAATACAACTAAACATCTTCAGAAACAGAGCTGTGATTTAACAGGCAAGGTATTGGCCAGAGGCAGCAAAGCCCTGGATACAGCACAAGACAATAGCCCACAAAGCAGCAGTTCAAACCTAACCTGGGCCCTTAGAGAATTGAGCTAAATTTAAAACTAACTCCAAACAGGTTTATCTGGTGACCATCCTGCAGTACATCACACTTCCGAACAGGAGAGTGCCTGTCCTGTTCTCAATAGGTGACTTGTGGGGAGTTGGATGGGGTACAGTGTGTGTGTGAGGGTGGGGAGTTGGATGGGGTACAGTGTGTGTGTGAGGGTGGGGAGTTGGATGGGGCACAGTGTGTGTGTGAGGGTGGGGAGTTGGATGGGGTACAGTGTGTGTGTGAGGGTGGGGAGTTGGATGGGGTACAGTGTGTGTGTGTGAGGGTGGGGAGTTGGATGGGGTACAGTGTGTGTGTGAGGGTGGGGAGTTGGATGGGGTACAGTGTGGGGGTGGGGAGTTGGATGGGGTACAGTGTGTGTGTGTGTGAGGGTGGGGAGTTGGATGGGGTACAGTGTGTGTGTGTGAGGGTGGGGAGTTGGATGGGGTACAGTGTGTGTGTGAGGGTGGGGAGTTGGATGGGGTACTGTGTGTGTGTGTGAGGGTGGGGAGTTGGATGGGGTACAGTGTGTGTGTGAGGATGGGGAGTTGGATGGGGTACAGTGTGTGTGTGTGAGGGTGGGGAGTTGGATGGGGTACAGTGTGTGTGAGGGTGGGGAGTTGGATGGGGTACAGTGTGTGTGTGAGGGTGGGGAGTTGGATGGGGTACAGTGTGTGTGTGTGAGGGTGGGGAGTTGGATGGGGTACAGTGTATGTGTGAGAGTGGGGAGTTGGATGGGGTACAGCGTGTGTGTGTGTGAGGGTGGGGAGTTGGATGGGGTACAGTGTGTGTGTGAGGGTGGGGAGTTGGATGGGGTACTGTGTGTGTGTGTGAGGGTGGGGAGTTGGATGGGGTACAGTGTGTGTGTGAGGATGGGGAGTTGGATGGGGTACAGTGTGTGTGTGTGAGGGTGGGGAGTTGGATGGGGTACAGTGTGTGTGTGAGGGTGGGGAGTTGGATGGGGTACAGTGTGTGTGTGAGGGTGGGGAGTTGGATGGGGTACAGTGTGTGTGTGTGAGGGAGGGAAGTTGGATGGGGTACAGTGTATGTGTGAGAGTGGGGAGTTGGATGGGGTACAGCGTGTGTGTGAGGGTGGGGAATTGGATGGGGTACAGTGTGTGTGTGAGGGTGGGGAGTTGGATGGGGTACAGTGTGTGTGTGAGGGTGGGGAGTTGGATGGGGTACAGTGTGTGTGTGAGGGTGGGGAGTTGGATGGGGCACAATGTGTGTGTGAGGGTGGGGAGTTGGATGGGGTACAGTGTGTGTGTGTGAGGGTGGGGAGTTGGATGGGGTACAGTGTGTGTGTGAGGGTGGGGAGTTGGATGGGGCACAATGTGTGTGTGAGGGTGGGGAGTTGGATGGGGTACAGTGTGTGTGTGAGAGTGGGGAGTTGGATGGGGTACAGTGTGTGTGTGTGAGGGTGGGGAGT
>NW_027591715.1:30000-76918 GCF_964213995.1 Mustelus asterias
TCGGCACTGCTGCCTCACAGCGCCAGGGACCCGGGTTCAATTCCGGCCTCGGGCACTGTCTGTGTGGAGTTTGCACATTCTCCTCGTGTCTGCATGGGTTTCCTCCGGGTGCTCCGGTTTCCTCCCACAGTCCAAAAATGTGCGGGTTAGGTTGATTGGCCGTGCTAAATTACCCCTTAGTGTCAGGGTGATTAGCAGAGTAAATCTATGGGGTTAGGGGGATAGGGCCTGGGTGGGATTGTGGTCAGTGCAGACTCAATGGGCCGAGTGGCCTCCTTCTGCACTGTAGGGATTCTATGATTTCAGAGGGCAGTTAAGAGTCAACCACATTACTGTGGCTCTGGAGTCACATGTAGCCCAGAACACCACCTTTGAAATTCCAGGGAGTACAGCACCTAATTTCATAGAATCATAGAAACCCAACAGCACAGAAAGAGGCCATTCGGCCCATCGAGTCTGTACCGACCACAATCCCACCCAGGCCTTACCCCCATATCCCTACATATTTACCCGTAATCCCTCTAACCTACGCATCTCAGGACACTAAGGGCAATTTTAGCATGGCCAATCAACCTAACCCGCACATCTTTGGACTGTGGGAGGAAACCGGAGGAAACCCACGCAGACACGAGGAGAATGTGCAAACTCCACACAGACAGTGACCCAAGCTGGGAATCAAACCCAGGTCCCTGGAGCTGTGAAGCAGCAGTGCTAACCACTGTGCTACCCTGCCGCCCATTTGTTTAATTTGTTTAAAGTCTCTGATTCCTTAAAGTCATTAAAGTCATTTGTTTAAAGTCTCTGATAATTTAATCCTTGCAGTCCAGGTATTATTCTGGTAAATATACACTGTGCTTCCTCCAAGGCCCTTGTATTTTTCCTTGGTTGTGGTGTCCAGAACTGTTCAGTGACTCTGGGTCTAACCAGGGGTTTGTATGACTAAAGCATGACCTCTACTCCCTTGTCCATGAAATAAAAGCCAGCATTCTCTTTAATTTCCCCCCTGGACTTGTTCCTGACACTTTGGATCCACCTGTGGGAATCCAGGGATCTGGAGAGAAGGCAGGAGAGTGGAGTTGACTCCAGGGTTGAGTGATTCTGGGATCGTACCAAGGATGTGGGAGGAGGTTAAGTGGCTGGGGTAGAGTCTGTGATAGGGGAGAGTGTGCTATGGGAGGGCTGCGGTCGATGGGCTGAATGGCTTCCTCTGGCTCTCCCCCAGAGCCATGTGTGTGAGTGAATCCTCTGAACTATTTCTCTGCCCCAGGTAACCTGCTGGAGGAATCTCAGGCCGAAGCCTGCAAGCTCCGACGGAAGGTTGAGGAACTAGTCCGGCAGGATGTCCTGAAGTCGACAAGTTTATCATCTTGGGATGTGAATAGCCCAGCACTGGCCAGTGATGTACAAGGTATGGAACAAAAAGCAACGGTAGGGGGGACCTGGGTCCGGGTCCGGCCTTGAGTGACTAGGATCCAGATATGTGGGTTTGGTTGATTGGCTGTACTAAATTAACCCTAGTGTTAGGGGGATTAGCAGGGTAAATATGAGGGGTTACGGGGATAGGGCCTGGGTGGGATTGTGGTCGGTGCAGACCTGATGGGCTGAATGGCCTCCTTCTGCACTGCAGGGATTCTATGACTGTGCGGAGTCTGCATGTTCTTCCCGTGTCTGCATGGGTTTCCTCCGGGCGCTCCAGTTTCCTCCCACACTCCAAAGATGTGCAGGTTAGGTTGATTGGCCGTGATAAATTAACCCTGGTATCAGGGGGATTAGCCGGGTAAATAAGAAGGAATAGGGCCTGGGTGGGATTGTGGCTGGGTGGGATTGTGGCTGGGTGGGATTGTGGCTGGGTGGGATTGTGGCTGGGTGGGATTGTGGCTGGTACAGACATGATGGCCCGAATGGCCTCCGTCTGCACTGTAGGGATTCTATGACATGTCCTCAGGATTTACTCGAATTAATCCTGCAGCCTGAGGGCTTCCTTCCTTGACTTATTTTAGTCAGTTTCCCCCACCTCGCCCTCCGGTTAATGCTTTGAAATTATTATACATTCACACGCAGTTACATTGCCCGGGATTTCATTGGCCGGGTTAATCCTTTGGCCTGAATGAATGTGTAGCCCAGTCGGAGCTTCCCTCGCCCGGACTCGAACTCTCCACTCGCCCGTCTGTGGGAGGACTGACGCGTCCCACACAGCAGGGGCAAGCGAAGCCAGGAGAGGAAACCCTTCTGTGAAGCGTTCTGTGCTGCAAACGTTATATGCGGAATGATTTTAAAGAATAAGCCACGTCAGGATTTTTATTTGTAAGAGTGTGAAGTTAATGAAGAATTTCTTGTTGTAGATTCTCTTCCAGCTTCTGCCGGTCAGCAGCAATGTGACTTAGAGAAAATTGGCAAACTGGAGCCTGAGGCCAAGACTGAAACAAAGCCCTCATCCAGCGTGAGTATTGACCCCTTCTGAGGGGCAGCAGCTTCTGCTCCCTTGACGCTCTGGGGGTTGAGCGTCTGAGTTCCCTCTTGATTAGCACTGCCCCAACTTCCCATCTCTTTCTTTGCCAGGGCCTCCGGCCCTCAGAACTCTCCCCACTTCTCACCCCATGTATTTGTCAAGACGCCCCTTAAAAGTCACTACCGTATCCGCTTCCACTCCCTCCCCCGGCAGCGAGTTCCAGGCTCCCACCACCCTCTGTGTAAAAAATCTGCCTCGTACATCTCCTTTAAACCTTGCCCCTCGCACCTTAAACCTGTGCCCCCTAGTAATTGACTCTTCCACCCTGGGAAAAAGCTTCTGACTATCCACTCTGTCCATGCCTCTCATAATCTTGTAGACTTCTATCAGGTCGTTACAGTGAGAACAAACCAAGTTTCTCCAAGCTTTCCTCATAGCTAATGCCCTCCATATCCGGCAACACCGTGGTAAATCTTTTCTGTACCCTCTCCAAAGTCTCCACATCCTTCTGGTAGTGTGGCGACCAGAATTGGACACAAGATTCCAAGTGCGGCCTAACTAAGGTTCTATAAAGCTGCAACGTGACTTCCAATTTTTAAACTCAATGCCCTGGCCGATGAAGGCAAGCATGCCGTATGCCTTCTTGACTACCTTCTCCACCTGCATTGACACTTTCAGTGACTGTGTCCTCTGGGCCTCGCCCCTTGTTTTGAGCCTCTCTCTCTCTGAAAAAGAAATCAAACTCCACAAATAGTGATTCGCCTTTGGATACTGGAGATCTTGTTAGCTGTTGTCACTCACTAGAAAGATGTCAGGGTGGAGATGATTAAATGATGGTGAAGGCAGAAAGGAAACATGGGCCTCAACCCCACCTCTCCTGAGCCTATCCATCAAAACATGTAACTCGTATATTTGCCAAGGAACAACATTATTGTTACAGTGGAGAGGCAGGCTTTGTATTTTTGCACTGCACAAGGAGATGAGGCCTGGGGTCCAGTCTTACAATCGTAGACTCCCAACAGTGCAGAAGAGGCCGTTTGGCCCATCTTGTCTGCACTGGCTCTCGGACAGAGTATCTTAGCCAGGCCCTCTTCCCCGCCCTATCCCTGTGACCCCACACATATTTACCATGGCAAATCCATCTAACCTAACATCACATGGATACTAAGGGGCAATTTAGCATGGCCAATCCACGCTCATCTTTGGAGTGTGGGAGGAAACCAGAGCACCCGGAGGAAACTCACGCAGACACGGGGAGAACGTGCAAACTCCACACGGACAGTGACCCGAGCCAGGAATCAAACCCGGGTCCCTGGCGCTGTGAGGCAGCAGCGCTAACCACTGTGCCACCGTGCCAAAATTTAGCCTGAGGCCTAGAGTGTGGCCTAGGGAAGGTGAATTCCCCCTAGCCGGATAGCTCCCAGTTAGTAAATAACATCCATGCAGTTCCATTAGTTGGAGAGTGAAAGCGTGCGTGTGTCTGTGTATCGTTCTCGCTCGCGCTCTCGCTCTCTCTCTGCTGGACCGTTGTACAGATATCCCTATATATGTTTGGTACACTAGAATTCACTCTCGATCATAATTCTATCTCCTTCACGATAGCATTGGAAAGAGATAGGGTCAGGCAGGCTAGGAAAGGCAGGCTAGGAAAGTGTTTCTCTGGAGTAAAGGGAAATACAGTGTCATCAGGGAGGAAATTAGACGGGTAAATTGGAAGGAGGCATTCTTGGGGAAAAGTACCGAAGGAAAGTGGAGGATTTTCAAGGAATGTTTGTCTGGAGCTCTGCATGACAACGTTCCGATGAGACAGGGGGGTGTTGGTAGGGTACGGGAACCGTGGTGCACGAAGGTTGTGATGAACCTGGTAAATAAGAAAAGAGAGGCGTACAGAAGGTTCAGAGAGCTAGGAGGTGTTAAGGATTTAGAGGAGTATACGCGATGTAGGAAGGAGCTTAAGAAGGAAATTAGGAGAGCGAGAAGGGGTCATGAGAAGACCTTGGCGGGTAAGATTAAGGAGAATCCCAAGGCTTTCTACAAATATGTCAAGAGTAAAAGGATGAGATGTGAAGGCATAGGACCCTTAAAAGGTGAAGGGGGAAAAGTTTGTGCGGAACCGTTAGAAATGGCGGAGGTGCTTAATGAATACTTTACCTCGGTATTCACGGTGGAAAGGGATCTGGGTGGTTGTACTGCTGGATTGCGGAGGACAGAAAGGATCGAGCATGTGGACATAAAGAAAGAGGATGTGTTGGAACTATTGAATGGCATCAAGGTTGGTAAGTCGCCGGGACCGGATGGGATGTACCCCAGGTTACTGTGGGAGGCGAGGGAGGAGATTGCGGAGCCTTTGGCGATGATCTTTGCATCGTCGATGGAGACGGGAGAGGTTCCGGAGGATTGGAGGATTGCGGATGTGGTCCCTATATTCAAGAAAGGGAACAGGGACAGCCCGGGAAATTACCGACCGGTGAGTCTAACCTCAGTGGTTGGTAAGTTGATGGAGAGGATCCTGAGAGACAGGATTTATGATCATCTAGAGAAGTTTAGTATGATCAAAAGTAGTCAGCACGGCTTTGTCAGGGGCAGGTCGTGCCTTACGAGCCTGGTTGAGTTCTTTGAAAATGTGACCAAGCACATTGACGAAGGAAGAGCGGTGGATGTGGTCTATATGGACTTCAGCAAAGCGTTCGATAAGGTCCCCCATGCAAGACTTCTTGAGAAAGTGAGAGGGCATGGGATCCAAGGGGCTGTTGCCTTGTGGATCCAGAACTGGCTTGCCTGCAGAAGGCAGAGAGTGGCTGTGGAGGGGTCTTTCTCTGCATGGAGGTCAGTGACCAGTGGAGTGCCCCAGGGATCTGTTCTGGGACCCTTGCTGTTTGTCATTTTCATAAATGACCTGGATGAGGAAGTGGAGGGATGGGTTGGTAAGTTTGCTGACGACACCAAGGTAGGTGGTGTTGTGGATAGTTTGGAGGGATGTCAGAAGTTGCAGCGAGACATAGATAGAATGCAAGACTGGGCGGAGAAGTGGCAGATGGACTTCAACCCGGATAAGTGTGTAGTGATCCATTTTGGCAGATCCAATGGGATGGAGCAGCAGTATAAAATGAAGGGTACCATTCTTAGCAGTGTAGAGGATCAGAAGGACCTTGGGGTCCGGGTCCATAGGACTCTTAAATCGGCCTCGCAGGTGGAGGATGCGGTCAAGAAGGCGTATGGCGTACTAGCCTTCATTAATCGAGGGATTGAGTTTAGGAGTCGGGAGATAATGCTGCAGCTTTATAGGACCCTGGTTAGACCCCACTTGGAGTACTGCGCGCAGTTCTGGTCACCTCATTACAGGAAAGATGTTGAAGCCATTGAAAGGGTGCAGAGGAGATTTACAAGGATGTTGCCTGGATTGGGGGGCATGCCTTATGAGGATAGGTTGAGGGAGCTTGGTCTCTTCTCCCTGGAGAGACGAAGGATGAGAGGTGACCTGATAGAGGTTTACAAGATGTTGAGGGGTCTGGATAGGGTGGACTCTCAGAGGCTATTTCCAAGGGCTGAAATGGTTGCTACGAGAGGACACAGGTTTAAGGTGCTGGGGGGTAGGTACAGGGGGGATGTCAGGGGTAAGTTTTTCACTCAGAGGGTGGTGGGTGAGTGGAATCGGCTGACGTCGGTGGTGGTGGAGGCAAACTCGTTGGGGTCTTTTAAGAGACTTCTGGATGAGTACATGGGATTTAATGGGATTGAGGGCTATAGATAGGCCTAGAGGTGGGGATGTGATCGGCGCAACTTGTGGGCCGAAGGGCCTGTTTGTGCTGTGACTTTCTATGTTCTATGTTCTATTGCTCACTCATATAGAAGCAAAAGACCAGTTACGGATGTGGGTGTTGTTAGAAAGGCTGGTATTCATTGGCTAACTCCAGTTGCCCAAGAAGGTGGTCTTCAGCAGCTTGCTAGGCCACAGCAGAGGCTATTTAGCGTTGGCATGGAACTAGACATTAGGCACAGGAGGAGGCCATTCAGCCCCTCAGATGTTGAGGTCACGGCTGATCCATATTTTAGATCCATCCACCTGCCTTGGCATTCCGTGCATCGTTACCTTGTTCAGCGGAAAAACAAAAACAGAAAATGCTGGAAAATCTCAGCCGGTCTGACAGAATCTGTGGAGAGAGAATAGAGCCAAACGCTTCAAGTCTGGATGACCCTTCGTCAGATCATCTGCAACAATTTGCTTTTATGAAAGAATTTAGCAATTGAACTCGAAAATAATTTACTGAGCGTGCGTGTACTGCTCTTTTTAATGAGTGAGTTCCACTCTGCGATCAATTGGGTTTTTCAGAAAATCCCCAATCCTACAATTGTGAGGGGGGGTGGTGGTAATATCACTGGATTAATAATCCAGATGCCCCCCCCAGGCTGATGCTTTGGGGACACGGGTGGTTCAAATCCCACCAGCTGCCCAGGTGGAGTTAAAATTCAGTTTGTAAAATCTGGACTTGGCACCTAGTATCAATAATGGTGACAATGACAACTATCACCCATTGTTGGAAAAACCCATCTGGGTCACTAATGCCCTTTAGGGAAGGAAATCTGCCGTCGTTACTTGCTCTGGCCTACATGTGACTCCAGACCCGCAGCAGGGTTGACTCTTAACTGCCCTCTGAAATGGCCGAGTATGTTTATTAAAGTTTATTCATTTATCAGTATCACAAGTAGGCTTACATTAACACTGCAATGAAGTTAGTGTGAAAATCCCCTAGTTGCCACACTCTGGCGGCTGTTCGGGTACACTGAGGGAGAATTTAGCATGGCCAATGCACCCTAACCAGCACGTCTTTCGGACTGTGGGAGGAAACCGGAGCACCCGGAGGAAACCCACGCAGACATGGGGAGAATGTGCAAATTCCACACAGACAGTGACCCAAGTCGGGAATCGAACCCGGGTCCCTGGCGCTGTGAGGCAGCAGTGCTAAACACTGTGCTACCGTGCCGCCCCGGGTCCCTGGCGCTGTGAGGCAGCAGTGCTAACCTCTGTGTCACCGTGCCGCCCCGGGTCCCTGGCGCTGTGAGGCAGCAGTGCTAACCACTGTGTCACCGTGCTGCCCCGGGTCCCTGGCGCTGTGAGGCAGCAGCGCTAACCACTGTGCCACCGTGCCGCCCCGGGTCCCTGGAGCTGTGAGGCAGCAGCGCTAACCACTGTACCACTGTGCTGCCCCGGGTCCCTGGCGCTGTGAGGCAGCAGCGCTAACCACTGTGTCACCGTGCCGCCCCGGGTCCCTGGCGCTGTGAGGCAGCAGCGCTAACCACTGTACCACTGTGCTGCCCCGGGTCCCTGGCGCTGTGAGGCAGCAGCGCTAACCACTGTGTCACCGTGCTGGCCAAGCAGTTTTATAATACTGGAGTAAAGTGTTTTTAAAGTTAGAAAGCCAAAGTTCAGAGCAGACCGGGCAGAACCAAATCCATTCCTTGCTTGTTCCAGAAACCAAATTCAAACTGAATCCAATTCACGGTCCCCCCAGGAGAAACAAACCAGTTCCAAGCCGACAAGATGAGACATCACAGCCCATCTGGGCTTGATCTTGGGCTACTTGATCTCAGTAAAAACCCTGACACCTTTGTGTTCATGGATAAGATCTATTTCAAACGGCCAGGATGGGATTTGAGCTCGTGTTCTCTGGTTTACTAGGCCAGTAATATAACTGCTCCACGAACATAACTCTAAATGTCAACCTGCTCTCAAATGTAAGTTGTCCCTTCATGATGTTGCATGAATAATTTCAAGATTAAAGTCAATTTTTAGACTTTAAGGGAATCAAGGGATTTGGGCAGTGGGCAGGAAAGATGAATCCTGATCAGATTGAACAGTGGAACAGGTTCGAGGAGCTGAATGTTCTGCTCCTGCTCCCATTCCCTGATGAGGCAGCACAGGCACGATGACCTCTGTCTTGTTTGTGCCGACCCTGTAGGAGTTCTTGGGAATCATTCCACCGGGAACTGGGTATCGAAACAGATTCTGTCCCTATCTCAGTCCCTCCACCTGGCAGTGAATGAAATTCATTCCATGTCAAGTACTTTAGGCAATGGTTTAGAATTGGTTGTAAATCCAGTTGTTTAATTCCAAAGGGTTCATCCTCTGAGTTTGAAGTGGTGAGTCCGGATGACAAGAAAGAGACAAAGGAAGAAGAAGCTGTGGTGAGTGTTACTTTATTTAAATTCGTTCTGGGATGTTGGGCATTGCTTCTCACTTTAGCTTCTGACAGTGCGGCGCTCCCTCAGTACTGACCCTCTGACAGTGCGGCACTCCCTCAGTACTGACCCTCTGACAGTGCGGCGCTCCCTCAGTACTGACCCTCTGACAGTGCGGCACTCCCTCAGTACTGACCCTCTGACAGTGCGGCACTCCCTCAGTACTGCCCCTCTGACAGTGCAGCACTCCCTCAGTACTGACCCTCTGACAGTGCAGCACTCCCTCAGTACTGACCCTCTGACAGTGCAGCACTCCCTCAGTACTGACCCTCTGACAGTGCAGCACTCCCTCAGTACTGACCCTCTAACAATGCAGCACTCCCTCAGTACTGACCCTCTGACAGTGCAGCACTCCCTCAGGACTGACACTCTGACAGTGCAGCACTCCCTCAGTACTGACCCTCTGACCGTGCGGCACTCCCTCAGTACTGACCTTCTGACAGTGCAGCACTCCCTCAGTACTGACCCTCTGACAGTGCAGCACTCCCTCAGTACTGACCTTCTGACAGTGTGGCACTCCCTCAGTACTGACCCTCTGACTGTGCGGCACTACCTGAGTACTGACCCTCTGACTGTGCGGCACTCCCTCAGTACTGACCCACTGACAGTGTGGCACTCCCTCAGTACTGACCCTCTGACAGTGCAGCACTCCCTCAGTACTGACCCTCTGACAGTGCAGCACTCCCTCAGTACTGACCCACTGACAGTGCAGCACTCCCTCAGTACTGACCCTCTGATTGTGCGGCACTCCCTCAGTACTGACCCTCTGACAGTGCAGCACTCCCTCAGTACTGACCCTCTGACAATGCAGCACTCCCTCAGCACTGACCCTCTGACAATGCAGCACTCCCTCAGCACTGACCCTCTTTTGGTGCGGCACGCCCTCAGTACTTTCCCTCTGAGAATGCAGCACTCCCTCAGTACTGACCCTCTGACAATGCAGCACTCCCTCAGTACCGACCCCCTGACACTGCGGCACTCCCTCAGTACTAACCCTCTGACACTGTGGCATTCTCTCAGCACTGACCCTATGACAGTGCGGCACTCCCACAGTACCGACCCTGAGGGAGTGCCGCACTCAGGAAGATGACCAAAACTGAACACAATACTCCAAGTCTGGTCTCACCAATGCCTTATGCAATTGTAAGAACATTTCTCTACTTTTATACTCTGGACTCTTTGCAATAAATGCCAAGATTCCATTTGCCTTCCTGATAACATTCTTCCTGTATTCCCGCTTTCTGAGAATCATGCACAAGGACACCCAGATCCTTCTGCACAGAAGCCTTTTGAATCTGTTTCCCATTTAAATAATAATTTGCCCTTTTATTTTTCCGGCAAAAATGGATAACCTCGCATTTATCCAAATTAAACTCCAGATTCTGGCCTATTCTCCGAGCCTGTCAATATCCATTTGTAAACATTTTGTCTCCTCATCGCAGCCTGCTTTCCCACCTATTTCTGTTTTGTCAGCCAGTTCTACTGTGTTACACTCTATCCCTCTTTGTAGATCATTGATATAGATTGTAAATAGTTGTGGTCCGAGAACTGAACCCTGCGAGACCTCACTGGTTACAGATCGCCAACTGGAGAAGGACCCATTTATCCCAACCCTCTGCTTTCTATCTGTAAGCCAATCCTTATCCCACTACTCTACCCCAACCCCATTGGGATTTAAGCTTCTGAATCAGTCTCTTTTGTGGCATCTTATCAAATGCCTTCTGGAAGTCCAGATAGATCACACCTACAGGATCCACGCATTCTCTCTTCCACCTTCTTCCTTCGGGAAAAAGATACAAAAGTCTGAGATCACGTACCAACCGACTCAAGAACAGCTTCTTCCCTGCTGCTGTCAGACTTTTGAATGGACTTACCTCGCATTAAGTTGATCTTTCTCTACACCCTAGCTATGACTGTAACACTACATTCTGCACTCTCTCGTTTCCTTCTCTATGAACGGTATGTTTTGTCTGTATAGCGGGCAAGAAACAATACTTTCCACTGTATTTTAATACATGTGACAATAAATCAAATCAAATCAAATCTATCTTGCTGGCTTCATCCTCAAAGAACTTTAGCAGGTTTGTCAAACCAGACTTGCCCTTCACAAAACCATGCTGACACTGGTAAATTGAGCTTTGCTTTCCCAAATGCATAGTCACCTCCTCCTTAATGATTTGCTCCAGCAACGTTTCCACCACAGAAGTCAAGCTGACTGGTCTGTAGTTTCCCACTTTTTGCCTCTCTCCCTTCTTGAATAGGGGCTTAACATTAGCGTGTTTCCAGTCCCTCGGGACCTTTCCGGAATCCAGGGAATTTTGGAAAATCATAACTGATGCATCTACTGTCTCTGCTGTCACCTCCTTTAACACCCTAGGGTGCAGGCCATCAGGTCCCGGGGACTTTTATACCTTTCAGTTTACTGAGTACCGTCTCCCTGGTTGTAGTAATTTCACAAAGTTCCACTGTATTAACTGCAGTTAAGAACATAAGAACTAGGAGCAGGAGTAGGCCATCTGGCCCCTCGAGCCTGCTCCGCCATTCAATAAGATCATGGCTGATCTTTTTGTGCACTCAGCTCCACTTACCCGCCCGCTCACCATAACCCTTAATTCCTTTACTGTTCAAAAATGTATCTATCCTTGCCTTAGAAACATTCAATGAGGTAGCCTCAACTGCTTCACTGGGCAGGGAATTCCACAGATTAACAATCCTGTGGGGGAAGAAGTTCCTCCTCAACTCAGTCCTAAATCTGCTCCCCCTTATTTTGAGGCTATGCCCTCGAGATCTAGTTTCACCCACCAGTGGAAACAACTTCCCTGCTTCTATCTTATCTATTCCCTTCATAATCTTATCTGTTTCTATAAGATCAGTTTTTGGGACAGATTTAAATAAGTCTTATTGATTTGTCTGACTGTCTCTCCGTCCTCATTTGTTGATCCCTGGTAACATTGAGTCTTATCTCTAACACTTACTCCAGATTTAGCGCACATTTTGTCTGTTTGTGCTTCCTCCCTCCTGTAACATTGTTGTTCGACTGACTGTTTAATCTGTTGACTTCCGCCTTCTCCTCACTTGCTGTCCTGCCGCTTTGGATCCCACACCCTCCACCCCCCCCCCCCCCGACTTATTCGTTTAAATCCCCCCCCCCCCCCCCCCCCCCGAACTGCACGATTAAATCTCTGGGATGTCCTGTGGTCGGGAAGAGGTGCTGCAGAAATGCGTGTTCTTGTATTGGTATTCTTTTCCTTTTCTCGAGCTGCCAATTGCCAGTCTTGAGACATTTGATTATTTGGCTGAAATAGATGGGGGCAGTTCTGGGAATTTTGTCTTTGCGTAACTGGTGAATCATCAAGGTCACCAGTCATGAGTGAGTGTGTTACACATCTGGGTCACACAATTTCCCAAGATGAAGCAACGGGGAGGGGGGATTATAAAGGGACCTCACTGATTAGAGTTCGCTTCACCTCCTCCTTCCCTGTCAGGTTGAAAGTTTGTCTGCAGGATTTAATCATGGTTTCGAATCCAAAAGCAGGGATTCTGATTAACATCGGTGGATTTTGCCAACTAAAATTTCAGTAGAGAGTTTTTATTTAATTATCTTTTTGCAAGACACTTGTTCTCTCCCTTCCTTGAGGCGATTACACTTTACCAGCACCTTTATAGCAGTCAGTCTCAATACATGAATCTTGGCTGGCTCTTTGACTGCAGTGGGCATCGCAGCTGAGCACAATCTAGGCTGACGCTTTCGCGTGCCAGTGCTGAGGGAATGCTGCAGTGTCGGAGGGTCAGTGCTGAGGGAGTGCTGCAGTGTCGGAGGGTCAGTACTGAGGGAGTGCTGCAGTGTCGGAGGGTCAGTACTGAGGGAGTGCTGCACTGTCAGAGGGTCAGTACTGAGGGAGTGCTGCAGTGTTGGAGGGTCAGTACTGAGGGAGTGCTCCAGTGTCGGAGGGTCAGTAGAACATAGAACACAGAACAGTACAGCACAGAACAGGCCCTTCGGCCCACGATGTTGTGCCGAGCTTTATCTGAAACCAAGATCAAGCTATCCCACTCCCTATCATCCTGGTGCGCTCCATGTGCCTATCCAATAACCGCTTAAATGTTCCTAAAGTGTCTGACTCCACTATCGCTGCAGGCAGTCCATTCCACACCCCAACCACTCTCTGCGTAAAGAACCTACCTCTGATATCCTTCCTATATCTCCCACCACGGACCCTATAGTTATGCCCCCTTGTAATAGCTCCATCCACCCGAGGAAATAGTCTTTGAACGTTCACTCTATCTATCCCCTTCATCATTTTATAAACCTCGATTAAGTCTCCCCTCAGCCTCCTCCGCTCCAGAGAGAACAGCCCTAGCTCCCTCAACCTTTCCTCATAAGACCTACCCTCCAAACCAGGCAGCATCCTGGTAAATCTCCTCTGCACTCTTTCCAGCGCTTCCACATCCTTCTTATAGTGAGGTGACCAAATCTGCACACAATATTCCAAATGTGGTCTCACCAAGGTCCTGTACAGTTGCAGCATAACCCCACGGCTCTTAAACTCCAACCCCCTGTTAATAAAAGCTAACACACTATAGGCCTTCTTCACAGCTCTATCCACTTGAGTGGCAACCTTTAGAGATCTGTGGATATGGACCCCAAAATCTCTCTGTTCCTCCACAGTCTTCAGAACCCTACCTTTGACCCTGTAATCCACATTTAAATTAGTCCTACCAAAATGAATCACCTCACATTTATCAGGGTTAAACTCCATTTGCCATTTTTCAGCCCAGCTTTGCATCCTATCTATGTCTCTTTGCAGCCTACAACAGCCCTCCACCTCATCCACTACTCCACCAATCTTGGTGTCATCAGCAAATTTACTGATCCACCCTTCGGCCCCCTCCTCTAAGTCATTAATAAAAATCACAAAGAGCAGAGGACCAAGCACTGATCCCTGTGGCACTCCGCTAGCAACCTGCGTCCAATCCGAAAATTTTCCATTCACCACCACCCTCTGTCTTCGATCAGACAGCCAGTTACCTATCCAATCGGCCAACTTTCCCTCTATCCCACACCTCCTCACTTTCATCATAAGCCGACCATGGGGGACCTTATCAAACGCCTTACTAAAATCCATGTATATGACATCAACTGCCCTACCTTCATCAACACACTTAGTTAGCTCCTCAAAAAATTCAATCAAATTTGTGAGGCACGACTTGCCCTTCACGAATCCGTGCTGTCTATCCCGGATTAATCCGCATCTTTCTAAATGGTCGTAAATCCCATCCCTAAGGACCTTTTCCACCAATTTACCAACCACTGAAGTAAGACTAACCGGTCTATAATTACCAGGGTCATTTCTATTCCCTTTCTTAAACAGAGGAACAGAGTACTGAGGGAATGCCGCACTGTCAGAGGGTCAGTGCTGAGGGAGTGCCGCACTGTCAGAGGGTCAGTACTGAGGGAGTGCCGCACTGTCAGAGGGTCAGTACTGAGGGAGTGCCGCACTGTCAGAGGGTCAGTACTGAGGGAGTGCCGCACTGTCAGAGGGTCAGTACTGAGGGAGTGCCGCACTGTCAGAGGGTCAGTGCTGAGGGAGTGCCGCACTGTCAGAGGGTCAGTACTGAGGGAGTGCCGCACTGTCAGAGGGTCAGTACTGAGGGAGTGCCGCACTGTCAGAGGGTCAGTACTGAGGGAGTGCCGCACTGTCAGAGGGTCAGTACTGAGGGAGTGCCGCACTGTCAGAGGGTCAGTACTGAGGGAGTGCTGCAGTGTCGGAGGTGCTGCCTTTTGGCTGCGGTGTTAAACTTCAGCCTCATCTGCCCTCCTGGATAGACCTAATTTAATTTTACACCCAGTATCTTGGCAGAAGAGGAATATTATTGGGCTGGGCTGGGGTCTCATCGGTGAGATCGTGAAACTTGTAAGTTTAGACATTAATTATTTATTGGTGATCCTTAACTATGTACAGGTCCGAGTTACTGGCAAGCATGGTGCTGCCCCCATGTCGGTTCCTTCCAGTCTATTCTCCAAGTCTATTACCATGTGGCTCCATGCATTATACTGTGGGTGGTACAATTCTCCAGTCCATTAACCCTTGCTCTACCAGGCATCTTTACATTACATTGGCTGGCAGGCACACACAGCAAGTGGAGTGCTACCCGGTGGAACCAATATTTGTCCCCCAACCAGCATCATTATCACATTGCTGTTCTGTGGGATCTTGCTGTGCACTCGATGTCTGCCATGTTTGCTACATTACGACAGTGACTGCATGTCATTGGTTGTAAGGTGCTTTTGAACATCTCGAGGTTGTCAGAGAAGACTTGGAAACCCAACTTTATTGGTCGGAGTTAACTCCAAGGTAGTTACAGATGTGGCCTGCTCAGTATGTCAGGAATCACTTCTTCACCCAAAGGGGCATGGAAATCTGGAACTCTCTCCCTGCGCCCCCGCCCCTCCAAAAAAGTTGGTTAATTGAACATTTCAAAATGTTATTGATGAATTCTTGTTGGGACAAGAGGATTAAAGATCATGAACCCGAAGTACCTTAACCACGGAGTTCAGATACACATCAGCCAAAAGTTGATGGGATGGTAGAACAGGTTTGAAGGGTTGAATGGCCTCCACCTGTTCCTATCACCTTCAAGGCAGGAGTCAGGACTCGATTGAGGATAAGCGAGCTGTCCAGGTTATGTGGAGAAACAGGATGTCCACGCAACCTTTCAATGGAATGGCCAAACTTGGAAAATCGAAGGAATGAAAAGTAACAAAACAAAGAGATTTGGAGTTAAGCCGGGAGATTGAATACCATCCGGGATTGCAGGATAACCTGGGAGTTCCCGGTCCAGCAACACTTCCATTTTAAAATTCTCATCCTTGTTTTCACATTCTTCCACGATGGTGCTCGGGTTCTGTGACCACCTCCCAACTCTCTCCGATCTCTGCGTTCCTGAAATTCTGGCCTCTTACCCATCTCCAAATCTAATCTCTCCGCCGCTGGTGGCCTTGACTTCAGCTGCCTGGTCCAGAGTTCTGGAACTCCCACCCTACACCTCTCTACCGAGCTTTCCTCCTTTAAGACAGTCCTTACTGGCAATCTCTCACCAAGCTTTTGGGACGGCACGGTGGCACAGTGGTTAGCGCTGCTGCCTCACAGCGCCCGGGATCCAGGTTCAATTCCAGCCTCGGGTCACTGTCTGTGTAGAGTTTGCACGTTCTCCCCGTGTCTGCGTGGGTTTCCTCCGGGTGCTCCGGTTTCCTCCCACGCTCCAAAGATGTGCAGGTTCGGTAGATTGGTCATGGTAAATTGCCCCTTAGTGTTAGGGGGATTAACAGGGTAAATACGTGCGGTTACGGGGATAGGGCCTGGGTGGGATTGTTGTCGGTGGAGACTCGATGGGCCAAATGGCCTCATTGTGCACCGCAGGGATTTTGTGATTCTATGAATATCGGGCCCTGATATCTTCTGCTGCGGCAAAATATCAAATTTTATTTGATCGCGTTCTGGTGAAGCACCTCACTGCGCTTCATGGCATCGAAAGGTGCTATATCAATGCGAGTTGTTGTTGTCCAGGTCTGACTGTGATTGGTTGTCCTCTGTCCTCTCTGATTCAGGATGTGCTGCAGAAGTTGGGCGTTGAAGATGGAAATGTGTCTGTCCATCTCCAGCGACTGGAGAGCTCACTGAGCCTGTTCGCTGAGGAGACCAACAGGAAGGAGCTGCTAGCCCACCTGGGCAGAATGGCTGTCGATTTCAACCGACTTTCTTCCAAAGTGCAGAAGAACGAGTACAAGACCACCATCCTACAGGTAGGAGGCAGTATTCACCACCCGTCTCTGCTGCGGCATTGATTAGTGATAGCAATGCATAATGTAAACATTTCCCATTTCAGCATCAAACACTCCCAGGACAGGTACAGCACGGGGTTAGATACAGAGTAAAGCTCCCTCTACACTGTCCCCCCATCAAACACTCCCAGGACAGGTACAGCACGGGGTTAGATACAGAGTAAAGCTCCCTCTACACTGTCCCCCATCAAACACTCCCAGGACAGGTACAGCACGGGGTTAGATACAGAGTAAAGCTCCCTCTACACGGTCCCCCATCAAACACTCCCAGGACAGGTACAGCACGGGGTTAGATACAGAGTAAAGCTCCCTCTACACGGTCCCCCATCAAACACTCCCAGGACAGGTACAGCACAGATTTAGATACAGAGTAAAGCTCCCTCTACACGGTCCCCCATCAAACACTCCCAGGACAGGTACAGCACGGGGTTCGATACAGAGTAAAGCTCCCTCTACACTGTCCCCATCAAACACTCCCAGGACAGGTACAGCACGGGGTTAGATACAGAGTAAAGCTCCCTCTACACTGTCCCCCATCAAACACTCCCCGACAGGTACAGCACGGGGTTAGATACAGAGTAAAGCTCTCTCTACACTGCCCCCATCAAACACTCCCAGGACAGGTACAGCACGGGGTTAGATACAGAGTAATGCTCCCTCTACACGGTCCTCCATCAAACACTCCCCGACAGGTACAGCACGGGGTTAGATACAGAGTAAAGCTCTCTCTACACTGCCCCCATCAAACACTCCCAGGACAGGTACAGCACGGGGTTAGATACAGAGTAAAACTCCCTCTACACCGTCCCCATCGAACACTCCCAGGACAGGGACAGCACGGGGTTAGATACAGAGTAAAGCTCCCACTACACTGTCCCCATCAAACACAGTAAGAAGTTTAACAACACCAGGTTAAAGTCCAACAGGTTTATTTGGTAGCAAAAGCCACACAAGCTTTCGGAGCTCTAAGCCCCTTCTTCAGGTGAGTGGGAATTCTGTTCACAAACAGAGCATATAAAGACACAAACTCAATTTACATGAATAATGGTTGGAATGCGAATACTTACAACTAATCAAGTCTTTAAGAAACAAAACAACATGAGTGGAGAGAGCATCAAGACAGGCTAAAAAGATGTGTATTGTCTCCAGACAAGACAGCCAGTGAAACTCTGTGGGGGTTTGATTCGTTGTAAGTATTCACATTCCAACCATTATTCATGTAAATTGAGTTTGTGTCTTTATATGCTCTGTTTGTGAACAGAATTCCCACTCACCTGAAGAAGGGGCTTCGAGCTCCGAAAGCTTGTGTGGCTTTTGCTACCAAATAAACCTGTTGGACTTTAACCTGGTGTTGTTAAACTTCTTACTGTGTTTACCCCAGTCCAACGCCGGCATCTCCACATCATGACTCCCATCAAACACTCCCAGGACAGGTACAGCACGGGGTTAGATACAGAGTAAAGCTCCCTCTACACTGTCCCCCATCAAACACTCCCAGGACAGGGACAGCACGGGGTTAGATACAGAGTAACGCTCCCTCTACACTGTCCCCATCAAACACTCCCAGGACAGGTACAGCACGGGGTTAGATACAGAGTAACGCTCCCTCTACACTGTCCCCATCAAACACTCCCAGGACAGGTACAGCACGGGGTTAGATACAGAGTAAAGCTCCCTCTACACTACCCCTATCAAACACTCTCAGGACAGGTACAGCACGGGGTTAGATACAGAGTAAAGCTCCCTCTACACTGTCCCCATCAAACACTCCCAGGACAGGTACAGCACGGGGTTAGATACAGAGTAAAGCTCCCTCTACACTGTCCCCATTAAACACTCCCAGGACAGGGACAGCATGGGGTTAGATACAGAGTAAAGCTCCCTCTACACTGTCCCTATTAAACACTCCCAGGACAGGGACAGCATGGGGTTAGATACAGAGTAAAGCTCCCTCTACACTGTCCCCATCAAACACTCCCAGGACAGGTACAGCACGGGGTTAGATACAGAGTAAAGCTCCCTCTACACTGTCCCCCATCAAACACTCCCAGGACAGGGACAGCACGGGGTTAGATACAGAGTAACGCTCCCTCTACACTGTCCCCATCAAACACTCCCAGGACAGGTACAGCACGGGGTTAGATACAGAGTAACGCTCCCTCTACACTGTCCCCATCAAACACTCCCAGGACAGGTACAGCACGGGGTTAGATACAGAGTAAAGCTCCCTCTACACTACCCCTATCAAACACTCTCAGGACAGGTACAGCACGGGGTTAGATACAGAGTAAAGCTCCCTCTACACTGTCCCCATCAAACACTCCCAGGACAGGTACAGCACGGGGTTAGATACAGAGTAAAGCTCCCTCTACACTGTCCCCATTAAACACTCCCAGGACAGGGACAGCATGGGGTTAGATACAGAGTAAAGCTCCCTCTACACTGTCCCTATTAAACACTCCCAGGACAGGGACAGCATGGGGTTAGATACAGAGTAAAGCTCCCTCTACACTGTCCCCATCAAACACTCCCAGGACAGGTACAGCACGGGGTTAGATACAGAGTAAAGCTCCCTCTACACTGTCCCCCATCAAACACTCCCAGGACAGGGACAGCATGGGGTTAGATTAAAACATGAACCGAGTATCTTGCTCAGCCATTTCAGGGGCAATTAAAAGTCAACCACATTGCTGGGGGTCTGTTTTTTAAATTAATTATTGGGATGAGGGCATCACTGGCTGGGCCAGTATTTATTACCCGTCCCTAATTGCCCTTGAGAGGGTGGTGGTGAGCTGCCGCCTTGAATCGCTGCGGTCCATGTGGTGTAGGTACATCCATAGTGCTGTTCGAGAAGAAGTTCCAGGATTTTAAAAGTTTATTAGTGTCACAAGTAGGCTTACATTAACACTGCAATGAAGTTACTGTGAAAATCCCCTAGTCGCCACGTTCCGGCGCCTGTTCGGGTACACTGAGGGAGAATTTAGCACGGCCAATGCACCCTAACCAGCACGTCTTTCAAACTGTGGGAGGAAACCGGAGCACCCGGAGGACACGCAGACACAGGGAGGACGTGCAGACTCCACACAGACAGTGACCCGAGCCGGGAATGGAACCCGGGTCCCTGGTGCTGTGAGGCAGCAGTGTTAACCACTGTGCCACCGTGCCACCCCAGCAACAGTGAAGGAACAGCAATATAGTTCCAAGTCAGGATGTTGTGGGGCTTGGCTGGGTTTTATATTTTGTTTAATAATCACTCCAGTGACGCACTTTGGGATATTTCACTGTGATAAAGATATTTTATATGTCGAGATTTTAAACGGGAATGGTTGCTTTAGAAACAAGAATATTATTGAAGGGCAGTGGGATTGGACTGTGCGTGGGGGAGAGACTGAGCAATGCTGTGCTGATTGTGTGCTGGGAGATTGTAAATGATGGTTTTCTCTCTCTCTCTTCTCTTTTTCTCTCTCTCTCTCTCTCTCTCTCTCTCCCCCCAACCCCCCCCCCCTTCCTCTGTCTCTCTCTCTCGCTCCACTCTCTTTTTTTCTCTCTCTCTTTCTCTCTCTTTCTCTCTCTCTCTCTTTCTCTCTCTCTTTCTCTCTTTCTCTCTCTCTCTCTCTCTTTTTCTCTCTCTCTCTTTCTCTCTCTTTCTTTCTCTCTCTCTCTTCCTCTCTCTCTCTTCCTCTCTCTCTTTTCCTGTCTCTCTCTTCCTCTCTCTCTCTCTTCCTCTCTCTCTCTTCCTCTCTCTCCTTTCTGTCTCTCTCTCTCTCTCCTTTCTGTCTCCCTCTCCTTTCTGTCTCTCTCTCTCTCTCCTTTCTGTCTCTCTCTCTCTCTCCTTTCTGTCTCTCTCTCCTTTCTGTCTCTCTCTCTCTCTCTCCTTTCTGTCACTCTCTCTCTCTCTCCTTTCTGTCTCTCTCTCTCTCCTTTCTGTCTCTCTCTCTCTCTCTCTCCTTTCTGTCTCTCTCTCTCTCCTTTTTGTCTCTCTCTCCTTTCTGTCTGTCTGTCTCTCTCTCTCTCTCTCCTTTCTGTCTCTCTCTCTCTCTCCTTTCTGTCTCTCTCTCTCTCTCTCCTTTCTGTCACTCTCCTCTCCTTTCTGTCTCTCTCTCCTTTCTGTCTCTCTCTCTCTCTGTGTTTCAGACTCTCTGTGAGCAGTTACAGAACGAAAATGAAGATCTTCGCAAGAAGCTGGAGGATGACCTCAATCTGAAGAACCAAATGATGGAGAAAATGAAGTACGTGGACAGGCTGAAACTTCCATTTCCAGAACACCTTCCACCATCTCAAAAAGCCCAAAGTGTCTATCCAGCCAAACAAATGGCCAATAAGCCGGGACAAGGTTCACAGTCAGACGGACAAGTTCAGGTTGATTTAAGGAAAGCAGCTCTGGATTTCTTGAGGGTAAATTGTGTTGAGCAAAGCTGCTGGAGGAAGAAGTAACATAGAGGGTCGATGAGGGCAGTGCTGTTGATGTGGTGTATCTGGACTTCCAAAGGGCATTTGATACAGTGCCACTCATCAGACTCGCTCACAACTTAGAACTCATGGGACAAAAGAGACAGTAGCAACATGGATCCGGAATTAGCCAAGTGACGGGGAACAGAGAGCAGAATCATAGAATCCTACAGTGCAGAAGGAGGCCATTTAGCCCATCGAGTCTGCACCGACCACAATCCCACCCAGGCCCTATCCCCGTAACCCCATGCATTTACCCCAGCTAGTCCCCCTGACACTAAGGGGCAATTTAGCATGGCTAATCCACCTAACCCGCACATCTTTGGACTGGGTGAATGGATGCTCTTTGGGCTGGAGGAAGATTTGTGGTGGGTCAGTGTTGGGACTCTGTCTCTTCGTGGTGTTAACAACTGAGACCTTGGCATACACGGGCACAATTTGAAAATTTGCAGACGAAACAAGACTTGGAAGTTGTAAGGAGGACAGTGCAGGACTTCAGACGGACATGGACAATTTGGTGGAGTGGGTGGAGGAGTTTCAGATGAAGTTCAATTTAGAGAAATGATTCATGAAGTGATTAATTTTAGTGGTGAGAACATGGAAACGCAAGATAAAATATTGAGTACAACAATAAAGCGGGTGCAGGAGCAGAGGGAGATGGGTGTATATGTACACAGATCATTGAAGGTGGCAGGACAGGTGGAGAGAGCCATTAATAAAATATACAGTATCCTGGGCTATATTAATAGGGGTATAGAGTATGATAGGGGTATATATACAAGAACAAGGAGGTTATGCTGAACTTATACAAGACACTTGTTGAACCTCAGCTGGAATACTGTGGACAGTTCTGGGCGCCACAAAATAGTTAAGATTTGAACGCATTGGAGAGAGTGAAGAAGAGATTTCCAAGAATGTTTCCAGGGATGAGGAACTTCAGTTATGAGGAGAGGTTGGGACTGTTCCCCTTGGAGAGGAGAAAGCCAAAAGGAGATTTGAGAGAGATATTCAAAAGTCATGAGGAGGGATCTGGACAGAGAGGGAGAAACTGTTCCCACTGGAGCGAGAAGGAGAGGCCACAGATTTTGAGTAATTAGCAAAAGGTGCAAAATTGATACGAGAATGAATTATTTTGCACCGAGAGTAGTTGGGATCTGGAATGCACTGCCTGAGAGTGTGGGGGAGGCAGGTTCCATTGGGGCTTTGAAAGGGAACTGGACAGTTATCTGTAAAGGGTGAATGTTCAGCGTTACTGAGAGAGGGCGGGAGAATGGGACTTATTGAGTTTTGCATTCGGAGACCCGGTGTCCTTCTCCTCCTGCACCGAAACAATTCCGTGATTGCAGCGTAGTGACTGTCATAATGTAGGAAACACGGTAGCTAATTTGTGCACAGCAAGCTCCCACAAACAGCAGTGCGATAATGACCAGAGAATCTGTGTTTGTGATGTGAGTTGCGGGGTAAATATTGGCCAAGGCACGAGGGGGCAATCTCCAGGCTCTTCTGGGAAAGAATGACGTGGGATCTTTCTCATTGAGAGCGGACAGGGGCTGGCTTTAACTTCCTACCCAGGAGATGGCACCTCTGACAGTGCAGCACTCCCTCAGCCCGGGACAGGTGGTGGGAAAGGCCACGCCAGCCGGGGGAGCGCAAACCCGATGGCCCTTTATCAGAACCTCCGTTTCCGCCCCGCGGAATTCTGCAGTCTTCTGACAAACCAAGTGGATGGTGTGGGGTAAGCAGATGTCCCAAGAATCTTTTCAATTCTGCCCCTTGTCCCGCTGCAGATACGAGAATTTGCAGCTGAAGAAATTGGTGGCGGAGAAGATGGAGCAGAAGGAGGGGGTCCCGCAGACCCCTGTACTCGAGGCTGCCCCGAAACACGAGCTGCCGGACAGATTACTGGAAGGAGCTGCACTGCAACAGGTGAATAATCCACAGGCCCCGAACATTCTGCGCTCACCCGCGCCTTTTCCTGCGCTAGCGAATTGCATTTTTGTAGCGCCGGCAACCTCGGGAGGTTCCTCAAGTATTATTGCCACCAACTGGGCACTTTGTGAAGTGTGGCCACTGTTGCAATGCAGGAAATCTGGCAACCATATCACGCACAGCAAGATCCCACAAACAGCAATGAGACAGTGGTCAGACAATGACCCTTGCCGACTCACACCATCCCTCTCCACCCTCCCCCACCTTTTTGATGACTCCCCAAGCCCCTCCCCACCTCCCCTCCCCTCCTCTTGCGCCCCCCGCCCCCCCACCCTCAGATCTCCCCTGACTCCTTCGGGATCTCATCCCCAGCGCCTCTCGACTTCTGGCTTTGCTTCAGAGCTCCTGCTCAGTGCTGCCCTCTCCATCTGTAAGAAGTCTCACAACACCAGGTTAAAGTCCAACAGGTTTATTTGGTTGCAAAAGCCACACAAGCTTTCGGAGCCTTAAGCCCCTTCTTCAGGTGAGTGGGAATTCTGTTCACAAACAGGGCATATAAAGACACAAACTCAATTTACATGAATAATGGTTGGAATGCGAATACTTACAACTAATCAAGTCTTTAAGATACAAACAATGTGAGTGGAGTGAGCACCAAGACAAAATTCCCACTCACCTGAAGAAGGGGCTTAAGGCTCCGAAAGCTTGTGTGGCGTTTGCTACCAAATAAACCTGTTGGACTTTAACCTGGTGTTGTTAAACTTCTTACTGTGTTTACCCCAGTCCAACGCCGGCATCTCCACATCATGGTCTCCATCTGGTGGCAGAGGCTGGTCACTGCAGGGAGCCAGGAGTTGAGCTGCCTGCACTGACCAAGGCCCGCCTCTAGATGGAGCCTGGTACTGCGATGAGTGCTGTAAATTTTATTGAAGGATATAATTGTGTTGTATATATTGTATTTCTGTTATTTTGAATGATGTATTACATTTCTGAAGTTATTGGGGTGCGCTGTGCGTCACTTGTAAGCTTCAGTATTACAACTTGTCCTGATGGCGAAGGATTGGCTCCGGGAATCCATCATTCCCATAAAGTTATTTCACGTAAAGTTGCGATTTTCAGGAATTTAATCAAAGCTTTAAGTGAGGACTTGCTGTAGTGAAGAGCTGGCTAAGTTTTCCAAGATTTCCCAGTGTACGGGGAGCCTCAGTGTGAATCTAACCCCCTGCTGTAAGAAAATAAAGGCAAAATACTGCGGGAATGCTGGAATCTGAAACAGAAAATGCTGGAAAATCTCAGCAGGTCTGACAGCGTCTGTGGAGAGAGAATGGAGCCAACGTTTCGAGTCTGGATGACCCTTCGCCAGAGCTGTGAGCAAACAAAATCAGATAAGATTTATTGGGGAGGGGATGGCCGAGTGGGATTATTGCTGGACTATTAATCCAGAAACTCAGTGAATGTTCTGGGTGACCCGGGTTCGAATCCCGCCACGGCAGCAGGTGGAATTTGAATTCAATAATAAAAAAGTCTGGAATTAACAATTTACTGATGACCATGAAACCATTGTCGGAAAAACCCAGCTGGGTCACTAAAGTCCTTGAGGGAAGGAAATCTGCCGTCCTTACCCTGGTCTGGCCTACATGTGACTCCAGAGCCACAGCAATGTGGGTGACTCTCGACTGCCCTTCAAGGGCAACTAGGGATGGGCAATAAATGCTGGCCCAGCCAGTGACACCCATGTCCTGTGAATGAGTAAAAGAAGTACGATGAGGGTGGGGGACTATATTTGGACAAAGAGATTGTAAATGATGATGATAAAGGCTGAGAAAAATGCTAAAAGCGTCCATTAAGAGATCAGAATGTGTGAATGGTTGAACGGAGGTACAGGTGGTTAAGGGGCTACTTGGGGAATGTGGCAGTTTCCCTGAAGGTGGGGGGGAAGGGGGGGTGTGGAAGATGGCGAGTGTGATTGGAGAAGTGGGAAAATGAAAAATGATTAAAAATGGATGAATGAGAAGAAGTGAAATAAAATAAATGGAAGTGGAGTGGAGGTGGAGGGGAGAGTTCGTGCTCTGAAGGTTTTGAACTCAATGTTCAGTCCGGAAGGCTGTAAAGTGTCCAATCGGAAGATGAGCCGCTGTTCCTCCAGTTTGCGTTGGGGTTCACTAGAACATTGCAAAAGGCCAAGGACGGACATGTGGACGGGGGGGCAGGGTGGTGTTGAAGTGGCGACAGGAAGGTCTGGATCCTGCTTGCAGACGGACAGAAGGTGTTCAGCGAAGTGGTGACCCAGTCTGCGTTTGGCTTCTCGATGGGAGCAGCGAATGCAACAGACCAGATTTAACAAGGTGCACGTGAAGCGCTGCTTCACCTGAAAGGGGTGTTTAGGACTGGAACAGGGAGTACTCCCCGTGCTGTACCTGTCCTGGGAGTGTTTGATGGGGGACAGTGTAGAGGGAGCTTTACTCTATCTAATCCCGTGCTGTACCTGTCCTGGGGGTGTTTGATGGGGACAGTGTAGAGGGAGCTTTACTCTGTATCTAACCCCGTGCTGTACCTGTCCTGGGAGTGTTTGATGGCGACAGTGTAGAGGGAGCTTTACTCTGTATCTAACCCCGTGCTGTACCTGTCCTGGGAGTGTTTGATGGGGACAGTGTAGAGGGAGCTTTACTCTGTATCTAACCCCATGCTGTACCTGTCCTGGGAGTGTTTGATGGGGACAGTGTAGAGGGAGCATTACTCTGTATCTAACCCCGTGCTGTACCTGTCCTGGGAGTGTTTGATGGGGGACAGTGTAGAGGGAGCATTACTCTGTATCTAACCCCGTGCTGTCCCTGTCCTGGGAGTGTTTGATGGGGATTGTGTAGAGGGAGCATTACTCTCTGTTGATAGTGTTGGATTTTCCCTTGAACACAGTTAAAAGTAAAAGTTTATTTATTCATCAGTGTCACAAGTAGGCTTACATTAACACTGCAATGAAGTTACCATGAAAATCCCCTAATCACCACACTCCAGTGCCTGTTCGGGTACACTGAGGGAGAATCTAGCACGGCCAATGCACTTAATCACAGATTAGTGATTTGGGTGATGGAATACGTTGGTAATTTATAATTACGGATATTTCCTTGTTTTAAAGAGTTCAAAAACAACAGAACAACAACAAGGATCCAGTGAGAAAAATGTATTGGAGGCATTGGAAAAGAAAGTCACAGCCTTGGAACAGCAGCGAAAAGAGGTGAGTGTTGCCGGAGGTATGTGTGTCTGCGCGCCTGTGTGTGCCTGTCCATGCATGCACTTGTGCACGTGTGCATGCGTGTGCTTACGCTTTTGTGTATGTGTACACGTGCATGTTTGTGTGTCTCTCGCTCTCTCCTCCCCCCTCGCTCTGTGGCTGCTCCTCCCACTCACTCTGTCGCTTTGTCTCTCTCTCATTCCTGCGGCCCTCACTCTTCCTGCCCCTGCTCTTATCCCTCACTTGTCACCTCGCTCTTTGACTTCACCTGCACTCTCTCTCTCTCTCTCTCTCTCTCTCTCTCTCGCTCGTGCTCTGTTTAAGATTTATCTGTCGTCGGCTCTTGTGGAATATGTTTTGCTTCTGATGGTGTTATGTTTAATTTCTAGTTGTTGGAGGTGAACAAACAGTGGGATCAGCAATTCCGGAGTATGAAGCAGCAATACGAGCAGAAGGTAAAACCGGAAAGGGCTCGGGATTCCCCTGGGAATTGGGAAAGGAGGGAAAAGCAGCCCGTTATTACCTGGGCTGAGACAAAAGATTCAAATTCACAGAAACAGAACGCTGCGGATGCTGGGAATCTGAAAGAAAGAGAGAAAGTTCTGGAAACGTGCAGCAGGTCCGGCAGCGTCTGTGGAGATGGGAACAGAGTTAACGGGCCGAGAGAGACAGGTTTCTGACAGACAAGGTGTCCTGGGTTATGGGGGACACAGTAAGAAGTCTAACAACACCAGGTTAAAGTCCAACAGGCCTGTTCTGAAAGCTTGTGTGGCTTTTGCAACCAAATAAACCTGTTGGACTTTAACCTGGTGTTGTTAAACTTCTTACTGTGTTTACCCCAGTCCAACGCCGGCATCTCCACATCATGGGGGACAGACAGCAAAGTGGGGTTGAGACCTCAGCCAGATCAGCCATGATCTTATTGAAGGGTGGAACAGACTGATCGGGCCAAGTGGCCTCCTGCTGCTCCCAAGTCCTGTGTTTCTGTGTCAGGTGAAAGGAGATGGGAATGATTTGATTTATTATTGGTGCGTGGGGTCCTTGATTATGCTGGCTGCTTTTCCGAGGCAGCGGGAAGTGTAGACAGAGTCAATGGATGGGAGGCTGGTTTGCGTGATGGACTGGGCTTCGCTCACAACCCTTTGTAGTTTCTTGCAGTCTTGGGCAGAGCAGGAGCCATACCAAGCTGTGATACAAACAGAAAGAATGCTTTCTATGGTGCATCTGTAAAAGTTGATGAGAGTCGTAGCTGACATGCCAAATTTCCTTCGTCTTCTGAGAAAGTAGAGGCTTTGGTGGGCTTTCCCCCCCAATCAATTCCATCGTTATCCTTCTCACAATCCACCAGTTACTGGTTAAGCCTCATTGTTTCCCTGCAATACAGGCCCTTTCCCTATCCCTCTCCACAATCACTTTAAAAAGATAATCCATGTTTTCCCCCACCCTAGCTATCTGGGTGAGAGTGGCCGGGGGAAACTCTTCCCACACTTCCAGTCGACAGTGTGTTTGAAAATTCTCAGCCATCCAAGAAGGAAGGTATCAGGGAAACGGGAATACCGCTCTGAACTGTTTGTTTTCCCTCTGGGATGATTTCCCGTCTCTCCCTATCTCTCCACTAGCCCCACGACTCTCTGAGATCTCTGCCCTTCTCCACTCTGCCCTTCTCCACTCTGACCTTCTCCACTCTGACCTTCTCCACTCTGACCTTCTCCACTCTGACCTTCTCCACTCTGACCTTCTCCACTCTGACCTTCTCCACTCTGACCTTCTCCACTCTGACCTTCTCCACTCTGACCTTCTCCACTCTGCCCTTCTCCACTCTGCCCTTCTCCACTCTGACCTTCTCCACTCTGACCTTCTCCACTCTGACCTTCTCCACTCTGACCTCTTCCACATCTTTGATTTTAGTCACGGCACCCTGGTGCTTGCAGCTGTCTGGGATCGAAACTCCGTAACTCCCACCCTGGATCCCCCGGCTCTCTCCTCCTTTGGGACTCCACTTTACAACCCTATCCCTTTGAGCAAGCTTGGTGATCTGCCGTCATGCCCCCCGACTTGGCCCGATGGGGGAGGCAGTGGCGAAGTGGTCTTGTCACTGGACTGGTAAACCCAGGGTTAATGCTCTGGGGACCTGGATTCAAATCCCACCAAGACAGGAGGTGAAATCTGAATTCAGCTTAAAAAGAAAAAAGAAATGAATCGATGTAAAAACCCATCGATGTCCTTTCGGGAAGAAAGTTGGGCGAATCCAGAACAAATTCACTTCATGAAGTGTCAAATGGCTTATATAAAATTCAATGCTTTGGATGGTAAAACTTCACAAAAGTGGTTAAAAGCAGTAATATTTTGATTTATTTGACACGGTAGCCTCTAGAAACATTAACTCAGTTACAGTGAGTTATCACGTTTATGCTGAAGGCTGCACTGTATCTAAGTTGGAACAGGAGTAGAACAGTCTACTTAAGCTGAGCCGCAATGTAATAAAGCTTTGAAAGTTTTAGTTTCTAGTTTGCCAAGTCATGATGCTTTGATTTGGTTCTGACAAATGTTCAATTCTGGCGAGGTTGTGTTATAACTATTCATCTGTATGTTCAGATTGCAGCCATTTCTAGTGAACCTGTGCCATTGTTCATTGTGTTCAAATCCAATTTCTTGCAACTTGTGCAATCTCTTAAGAACCCCTCTGCCTCAACCAGCTTATTCATTTCTGTGGCTCTTCACCACGACTCCTACTCCGAGGGCTGCCACTGAAAGTAAACTTCAAAAGACCAAGTTGTTTGGGGCAAATCTCCCAGTGAAGTATTGAAGTCTGGCAAGGCTCTGGGAGGCCTTGCTCAGCTCACATTCCATATCATTTGCACCAGTGATGCAGTGTAAGCTTCTATTTGTGGGTATGCTTGTTATACCATAGGTGAGAGTTTTGGTCCAAACTTTTGGTACTGATATTGTGCAAAGCAATTCTAAGAACCTACAAAATTGGCTTCTTGACAGAAGCCAGAGGGTGGTTGTAGAGGGTTGTTTTTCAAACTGGAAGTCTGTGACCAGCGGTGTGCCTCAGGGATCAGTGCTCTGGGCCCACTGTTATTTGTCATTTATATTAATGATTTGGATGAGAATATGGTTAGTAAGTTTGCAGATGACACCAAGATTGGTGGCATAGTGGACAGTGAAGAAAATTATCTCCAATTGCAACGGGATCTTGATCAATTGGGCCAGTGGGCTGACAAATGGCAGATGAAGTTTAATTTAGACAAATGTGAGGTGATGCATTTTGGTAGATTGAACCAGGGCAGGACTTACTCTGTTAATGGTAGGGCATTGGGGAAAGTTACAGAACAAAGAGATCCAGGGGAACATGTTCATAGCTCCTTGAAAGTGGAGTCACAGGTGGACAGAGTGGTGAAGAAGGCATTCAGCATGCTTGGTTTCATTGGTCAGAACATTGAATACAGGAGTTGGGATGTCTTGCTGAAGTTGTACAAGACATTGGTACAGCCATACTTGGAATACTGTGTACAGTATACAATGCTATGGACAAAATGATGGAAAATGGTGCTTGATGGCCAATGCAGCCACGATGGGCCAAAGGGCCTCTTTCTGTCCTGTAAAACTCGATGATTTGCAGATGACACCAAGATTGGTGGCATAGTGGACAGTGAAAAAGGTTATCTCGGATTGCAACGGGATCTTGATCAATTGGGCCAGTGGGCTGACAAATAGCAGATGGAGTTTAATTTAGATAAATGCGAGGTGATGCATTTTGGTCGATCGAACCAGGGCAGGACTTACTCAGTTAATGGTAGAGCGTTGGGAAGAGTCACAGAGCAAACAGATCTAGGGATACAGGTTCATAGCTCCTTGAAAGTGGAGTCACAGGTGGACAGAGTGGTGAAGATATCATCTGGTCACCCTTTTATAGAAAGGATATTATTAAACTAGAAAGAGTGTAGAAGAGATTTACTAGGATGCTACCGGGACTTGATGGTTTGAGTTATATGGAGAGGCTGGATAGACTGGGACGTTTTTCTCTGGAGCGTAGGAGGCTGAGGGGTGATCTTATAGAGGTCTATAAAATAATGAGGGGCATAGACAAGGTAGATAGTCAATATCTTTTCCCAAAGGTAGGGGAGTCTAAAACTAGAGGGCATAGGTTTAAGGTGAGAGGGGAGAGATACAAAAGTGTCCAGAGGGGCAATTGTTTCACACAGAGGGTGGTGAGTGTTTGGAACAAGCTGTCAGAGGTAGTAGTAGAGGTGGGTACAATTTTGTCTTTTAAAAAGCATTTAGATAGTTACATGGGTACGATGGGTATAGAGGGATATGCCCAAGTGCGGGCAATTGGGATTCGCTTAGGAGTTTTTAAAAAAGGGCGGCATGGACAAGTTGGGCCGAAGGGCCTGTTTCCATGCTGTAAACCTCTATGACTCTAATGCGGTTAACTCTGAAATGCCAATCGGTTTAGGGGTAATTAGGGACGGGTAATAAATGCTGGCCCAGCAGGTGACATCCACACCCTATAAATGGATTAAACAAAAGATTAAATTCTGTTTAATGAACACTCCTGGGGGGAGGGGTGGGGGGTTGGGCGGGGGATGGGGGGGTTGGGTGGAGGGGGGGCAGTTATTACTTTATAGGTGCTGTATGGATGTAACTGGGACAATTAGTTCTAGAAGATCAGTTCCGTTGCCTACCACTAGATGGGAGTGTTTAGCAGGAAAACTCCATTGACACTTTCCGAGATTGTGTTCGGAATGTTAGAGCTGTCCAAACCGGCGGGATTTTCCCATCCCGCTGCAGTGAATGGGGATCTGGCTGGGCGCCAAATTCTCCGTCCCCGCTGCAGCGGGAGTGTGGCATGAACGGCCGGTCAGATCGCGCCCTTTGGCTTTGCTCAAATTGAGACAGATTCTCCCCCTCTCCGGAATCTCTCTCCCCCTCTCCATCACCTCTCCCCTTCTCTCCATCGCCCTCCCCCCCCCTCCTCCTCCCCATCGCCTCTCCCCTTCTCTCCATCACCCTCCCCCCCTCCTCCTCCCCATCGCCTCTCCCCTTCTCTCCATCGCCCTTCCCCCCCCTCCTCCTCCCCATCGCCTCTCCCCTTCTCTCCATCACCCTCCCCCCCCCTCCTCCCCATCGCCTCTCCTCTTCTCTCCATCACCCTCCCCCCCTCCTCCTCCCCATCGCCTCTCCCCTTCTCTCCATCGCCCTCCCCTCCCCCTCCTCCTCCCCATCGCCTCTCCCCTTCTCTCCATCGCCCTCCCCTCCCCCTCCTCCTCCCCATCGCCTCTCCCTTCCTCCATCGCCCTTCCCCCCCTCCTCCTCCCCATCGCCTCTCCCCTTCTCTCCATCACCCTCCCCCCCCTTCTCCTCCCCATTGCCTCTCCCCTTCTCTCCATCACCCTCCCCCCACTCCTCCTCCCCATCGCCTCTCCCCTTCTCTCCATCACCCTCCCCCCACTCCTCCTCCCCATCGCCTCTCCCCTTCTCTCCATCACCCTCCCCCCCTCCTCCTCCCCATCGCCTCTCCCCTTCTCTCCATCACCCTCCCCCCCCCCCTCCTCCTCCCCATCGCCTCTCCCCTTCTCTCCATCGCCCCTCCCCCCCGCCCCCTCCTCCCCCATTGCCTCTCCCCTTCTCTCCATCACCCCTCCCCCCCCACGGCACCTTTAATCCACACAATCTGATGCTTGTGTAGCGACGGGAGAAGCGGAGATTGTTCAGATTGGAACAGACACTCACTGAGGCCTTCAGAATGAATAAAGGCAAATTACTGCAGATGCTGGAATCTGAAACCAAAAGGGAAAACGCTGGAAAATCTCAGCAGGTCTGGCAGCATCTGTAAGGAGAGAAAAGAGCTGACGTTTCGAGTCCAGATGACTCTTTGTCAAAGTTGTGACAAATAGCTGTGGGGCGAGTGAAGTGAATTTGGTTTAAGATAGATTTATTATTGTCACATGTATTAGTATACAGTGAAAAGTATTGTTTCTTGCGCGCGATACAGACAAAGCATACAGTTCATAGAGAAGGAAATGAGAGGGTGCAGAACGTAGTGTTACAGTCATAGCTAGGGTGTAGAGAAAGATCAACTTAATGCGAGGTAGGTCCATTCAAATGTCTGACAGCAGCAGGGAAGAAGCTATTCTTGAGTCGGTGACCTCAGACTTTTGTATCTCTTTTTCCCGGCGGAAGAAGGTGGAAGAGAGAATGTCCCGGGGTGCGTGGGGTCCTTGATTATGCTGGCTGCTTTCCGAGGCAGCGGGATGCTACGATCCCTGGCAGGACGGTGGAGGCTGATTCAAGAATAACTTTCACAAAAGGGAGCTGGGGAAATACCTGGCCGGGCTGTGTGGGACTCGCTCTTCCAAAGGGCTGGCACGGGCAGGGTGGGCCGAATTCCCACCATGCCTCAGATCCCGTGGAGAATCAGTAGGAGGCCATTCAGCCCATCAGACCTGTGCCAGCGAGGAGCCCTGCTGATCCCCTCCCGCCACCTCCCCATTTGTGTTGTTTTGGAATCCTGGTGAATTCCACAGGCAGGAAGCTTCGTGGGAATGCTGGAAAAGCAGCCATGTGAGTGGACTAGTGATTCAGAGGCAGGAATTCAAATCCCACCAAGGAATCGAAATTCAATTCTTCAAATAAATCTGCAATTTGAAAGCTGGTCTCGGTTGTGGAGACTCTCAAACTACCATTTTATTAAAAAACCCATAAGACCAAAAGACCAGAAGACATAGGAGCAGAATTAGGCCACTCAGCCCATCGAGTCTGCTCCGCCATTCAATCATCTCTGATATTTTTCTCATCCCCATTCTCCTGCCTTTTCCCCATAACCCCTGATCCCCTTATTAATCAAGAACCTATCTATCTCCGTCTTAAAGACACTCAATGAGCTGGCCTCCACAGCCTTCTGCGGCAAAGAGTCCCACAGATTCACCACTCTCTAGTTGAAGAAATTCCTCCTCATCTCTGTTTTAAAGGATCGTCCCTTTAGCCTGAGGTTGTGCCCTCTGGTTCTAGTTTTTCCTACTGGCGGAAACATCCTCTCCACGTCCACTCTATCCAGGCCTCGCAGTATCCTGTAAGTTTCAATAAGATCCCATCTGGGTCACTCATTACCTTCAGAGAAGGAAATCTGCTGTCCTTACCCAGTCCGGCCTACATGTGACTCCAGAGCCACAGCAATGTGGGCGACTCTTTACTGCTCTGGGAAATGACCCAAGTGAGACACTCGGCCACCGTGACTTTCTCAAAGGGAAGTTGGAGATGGGTAATTTAAGGGTTATTTAATATCACAATGGGACTGTCGAGAATGAATCGAATGAGGATCGCAATGTCTCGCTGATTCTGACCAATGTTCTCTCGTGTGAAATCAGATAGTGAATCTGAGGCAGCGACTGGCCACAGCTCAGAGGGAGCTGAACGACCGAGAGACTGGCAGTGAGGAAAAACAGAAGGACTTTGACAAGATGCTGCTGTTGGCAAAATCAAAGATCGAAAATGGAGAGGTACGAAGCCCGTGAGTCTGTGTCGCACAGGGAGAGCAGAAAACAAATCGGAGCAGGAGTAGATCCTTAAAACCTGCTCCACTATTCAATACCAGCGTGGGCTGCAGAGTGGCACAGTGGTTGGCACTGCTGCCTCACAGTGCCAGGGACCCGGATTCAATTCCGGCCTCGGGTCACTGTCTGTGTGGAGTTTGCACATTCTCCCCGTGTCTGCGTGGGTTTCCTCCGGGTGCTCCAGTTTCCGCCCACACTCCAAAGATGTGCAGGTTAGGTGGATTGGCCAAGCTAAATTGCCCCTTAGTGTCATGGGGACTAACTAGGGTAAAATGCATGGGGTTATGCCTGGGTGGGATTGTGATCGGCGCAGACTCGATGGGCCGAATGGCTTCCTTCTGCACTATGATCTTCAATCTCAACTCCACTTTCCCGCCCACTCCCCATATCCCTTAATTCCTCAAAAATCTATCTTATCCCAGCCTCAAATCAACGATAGAGCATCCACAACCCTCCGAGGTAGAGAATTCCAGAGTGAAGAAACATCTTCTCAACTCATTCCTAAATAATCGGCCCCTCATCCTGAGACTGCGCCCCCGTGTTTTAGATTCCCCGACCAGCGGAAACAGTGTCTATCGTACTGCAGGTGCTGGAAATCTGAAGTAAAAACAGAAAATGCTGCAAAAACTCAGTAGACTGGCAGCTTCTGTGGAGCGAGAGCCAGAGTTAATGTTTCTGAGCCTCCTTGTCTATCCTATCAAGGCCCATTCACAATCTTGTATGTTTCAATGAGATCGCCTCTCGTTCTTCTAAACTCCAGAGAATTTAGACCTATTTTACTAAGCCCCTCATCATAGGGCAACCCCCTCACCCCAGAGACCAATCGAGTGAATTTCACTGTATCACCGCCTCCAATGAGATTACACCTTCCAATAAATCTAAAGACTAAAAGCCTTCTGCTGTGAAGGATGACGGAAAACATTAGTTTGATGGATTTCTCATTTCTTTATTGCCCATGATAGTTTCTCCTGGTCCTGATTTTAAGGCTCCAACATTAATTTTAGCTACTCTCCTCCTTTTTGTCGACATGTAAACGTTCTGACCATCTGTTTGAACATCCTGGTTAGTTCGTGATTTTTAATCAACCTTTGGTTGTGGTTTGCTCTTTCTAAAACAATCCCAATCCTCAGACTTGCTTAATCGAATATTATTGCTAACTCACTGAGTAATCCTCATCCTTGCTGAGTTCTTGTTTTCAATGGAATGCATTTTGGTGAACGCTTGGAATCACAACGTTACCTCATCATTATTTACCCACCATAACTTTTAGTCAACTCTCCATCAAGCTTGGCCAGCTCTCCCCCTCATCCCTGGGAAATTGCCTTTGTGTAAGTTTAAGATTCCAGTTTGGACTCGAGTCAGTCGCTGTCAGGAGGCAGAACAATTGTTCGTAAGTTGGGCTAAAGCTTGGCCTGTGTGATGTCCTGCAAAGTTAACAGGATCGGAAACACTGAGAACAAGTCTCGCTGGAGTGAAGGAACAGGAGGATATGAACATAGAACATAGAAAGCCACAGCACAAACAGGCCCTTCGGCCCACAAGTTGCGCCGATCACATCCCCACCTCTAGGCCTATCTATAGCCCTCAATCCCATTAAATCCCATGTACTCATCCAGAAGTCTCTTAAAAGACCCTAACGAGTTTGTCTCCACCACCACCGACGTCAGCCGATTCCACTCACCCACCACCCTCTGAGTGAAAAACTTACCCCTGACATCTCCTCTGTACCTACCCCCCAGCACCTTAAACCTGTGTCCTCTCGTAGCAACCATTTCAGCCCTTGGAAATAGCCTCTGAGAGTCTACCCTATCCAGACCTCTCAACATCTTGTAAACCTCTATCAGGTCACCTCTCATCCTTCGTCTCTCCAGGGAGAAGAGACCAAGCTCCCTCAACCTATCCTCATAAGGCATGCCCCCCAATCCAGGCAACATCCTTGTAAATCTCCTCTGCACCCTTTCAATGGCTTCAACATCTTTCCTGTAATGAGGTGACCAGAACTGCGCACAGTACTCCAAGTGGGGTCTAACCAGGGTCCTATAAAGCTGCAGCATTATCTCCCGACTCCTAAACTCAATCCCTCGATTAATGAAGGCCAGTACGCCGTACGCCTTCTTGACCGCATCCTCCACCTGCGAGGCCGATTTAAGAGTCCTATGGACTCTTAAATATGCATTTGTATAAAGTCTTTAACTCACACAGGAGCTGTATCAATATATGTCCTTACTCTCTCTCTCTCATTTTCTCTCTCTATTCATTCAAGGGATGTGGCCTTCTCTGGCCAGAAGCATTTCTAGAATTGCTAGAATTGCTAGAAGCATTGCTAGAAGCATTCTCTGACTAGGCCAGCATTTATTGCCCATCCCTCTTTCTCTCTTTTTTGTTTCCTTTCCCTCCATGTTCCTATCTTTCATTTTCTCCAATTTCTCTCTCTCTCCCTCTCATTTTCCTTCCCTCTATTTCTCCTTCTCCCTCATTTCCTCTCACTCTTTCATTTTCTCTCTATTTCAGGTTCCCTCGCTTTTGCACATGCTCTCCTGGATTTTCTGGGTCGATTGGCCTAACTCTGTCCCGATGGCTGCCTGACTCTCGGTTTTTCCTCTCTCTCACTGTCTCTGAGTTACACGGTTATTCGCTCTGTCCGATGCTCTCGATGGGGGTGGAGGCAGGGGAGGTGTGGGGGTGGGGTGGGTGGGGTTGCTTCTATGGAGAGGCAACATCATTTCAATCTACAATGATGGCAGATTCCACTGAAAACCTTTCTCTGTCTCTCTCTCCCCCCCGCTTCTCCCCTCAGACTGAAAAGGAAAGATGTTTGGTGGAAATTAAAGAGCTGAGACAGAGGAACCAGTGTCTGCAGAACCAGCTCCAACCCCTGACCAAGCAGAGGGAATACCAGGAGAAAGAAATCCAGCGCCTCAACAAGGTGAGTTATGGAGTGTCCCTGTGGGCCTCGGATTAGCGCAGGCTCAATCCGCGGCCTTCCACAGCGAGGTAGAACGTTAACGCTTCGCCATCTCTGCCTTCCGCACACCAGTGGTAATCTTAGAATCATAGAATCCCGACAGTGCAGAAGGAGGCCATTCAGCCCATCGAGTCTGCACCGACCACAATCCCACCCAGGCCCTATTTCCGTAACCCCACATATTTACCCTGCTAAATCCCCAATTTAGCGTGGCTAATCCACCTAACCAGCATGTCTTTCGGACTGTGGGAGGAAACCGGAGCACCCGGAGGAAACCCACGCAGACATGGGGAAAGCGTGCAAACTCCACACAGACAGTGACCCAAGCCAGGAATTGAACCTGGGTCCCTGGCGCTGTGAGGCAGCAGTGTTGGCCACTGTGCCACCGTGCCGCCCTGTTTCCTTATTTAGCTCAGTTCCCCAGTCATCCAGTCCCTGACGCAGGGAGGTTTAATCTGGGGATGAACTCCAGTCGATTCAGTAAAAGGCCATGTGATTGTTATCTGGTTCCCCAGAGTTCATGGCCTGAATTTGTAGCGTGACCGGGAATCTGCCCCGAGCAGCCCCCTGCCATGTCACACTCTCGACTGGCATTGATTGGATAAGGCGGGACCGCCGCCCCTCACTCGGGATTGGCCGTCAGCTCTCCAGTCCCTCCAGTAGCAGTGCTGCAGTGGCTGGAAGAGGCTGCCTGTCACTACGTTTTCAAGTTTAAAGTTTATTTATCAGTGTCACAAGGCGGCTTACATTAACACTGCAATGAAGTTACTGTGAAAATCCCCCAGTTGCCACACTCCGGCGCCTGTTCGGGTACACTGAGGGAGAATTTAGCACGGCCAACGTAGCTAACCAGCACGTCTTTCAGAGTGTGAAAGGAAACTGGAGGAAACCCACGCAGACTTGGGGAGAATGTCCCAGACTCCACGCAGTCACCCAAGCCGGGAATCGAGCCTGGATCCCTGACACTGTGAGGCAGCAGTGCGAACCACTGTGCTGCCCCTGAGGTGGAGCTTAAATGTCAGGGCTCCCAGGGTAGGGAACACCTGGGGGGGGGGGGTCACTGGAGAGGGGATAATTGGGGTCTTGGGGGATTGGCAGATGGGGAGGAAGGTCTGGAGGTCAACCAGGCCTTAAGGGGAGGGTGTAATCTCCCCTTACCCCCCGCCCCCCCACCCCCAGTCAGAAGACCTTCATTTCTTACCCTGTTCCCCTCCCCTCCCTCACTTCAGCCAATCCTCCTCCTGCCACTGGTGTTTTTTGAGCAGGAAATATCTCTCTCTTCCTCTCTACAGGCCTTGGAAGAAGCTCTAACGGCCCAGTCGTCCCCTCCACACCCTCCTGTGTTCAGCAGTGCTGGGGAATCCTGCATGAACGCGAGGAGGGCTGAGCTTCTGACACAGATCGAAGTCCTCAAACAGCAGGTGAGTCCATCCTTTCTTGCAAACCCATTTCTTTCTCTTGTTTTATTGCTGCTCTCTCCATCGCCTCTCTTCCTAATTCTGTAATTTCCTCCAAGTCGACGTCCTGTCCCGACCGCTGAAATCTCCTGTGACCCAACGTGCCTCTGAAATCTCCTTTGCTCCTCTCCTTCTGGCTTCTTGAGCATTCCCGATTTTCATTGCTCCACCTTCAGCTGCCTGGAGGGCGGCACGGGTGGCACAGTGGGTTAGCACTGCTGCCTCACAGTGCCAGGGACCCAGGTTCGATTCTGGCCTCAGGTCACTGTCTATGTGGAGTCTGCACATATAAATAGACAATATTTATTCAATGTGTCTGCCATTTCCTTATTCCCCATGATAATTTATCCTGTTTCTGCCTCTAAGGCTTTAGCTACTCTTCTCCTTTTTATGCCTTTGCTAAAGCTTTTGCAATCTTTTTTTAAAAACCTGGCTAACTCACACTCATGTTTTAATTTGGTATTCTTGTATCTGTCCTGATGAGTGCAAGGCACAAAGCTTCGATGCGATGTCTCTTTTTTTCAGCAGCAGTCCAGTTATTAACTTAGTAAAGTAATCACAAGTTACAGTCTCTGAGCGGCACGGTAGCACAGTGGTAAGCACAGCTGCCTCACAGTGCCAGGGATCCCCGGTTCGATTCCCGGCTCGGGTCACTGTCTGTGTGAAGTTTGCACATTCTCCCCGTGTCTGCGTGGGTTTCCTCCGGGTGCTCCGGTTTCCTCCCACAGTCCAAAGATCTGTGGGTTAGGTGGATTGGCCATGCTAAATTGTCCCTTAGTGTCAGGGGGACCAGCGAGGGGAAGGTTATGGGGTTATGGGGGTAGGGACTGGGTGGGATTGTGCCTGGTGCAGACTCGATGGGCTGAATGGCCTCTTTCTGCACTGTAGAGATTCTAAGGATTCTATATAAAGTTTGGAGTCGAAAGAAGAAGCAAAACAAAAATAACTTTTAAAAAATAGCACCTTGGGATTCAATTGGTTTGGGTTTGAAGTTCTCGAGATGTGACGGTGATTTGATGAGGTAAATAGAGACAAACTCTTTCCCAAAGGCAAGGCCCGCTGATCCGGAAATCTGAAATGCAAACAGAAAACGCTGGGATGGGCAATAAATGCTGGTCAGCCGGCGACGCCCATGTCCCGAGAATGAATAAACAAAACATACTCATCAACTCAGGGAACGCCTGTGGAGAGAACAAGAATGAACAGTTTCAGACCAAAATCACTTGTCATCAGAACTCTTTCATCAGAGCAGTTCCAATGAAAGGTCACCTTGACCGGAAATGTTAACCCTGAGGTGACCTTAGCTGTTCTAATGAAAGAGTTCTGGCGAGTTAACTCTGTCTGTCTCTACAGACCTTCCCTGACTTGCTGAGAAATTATTTCCGCTGAGTGGGGAGTCTAGGGGTGGGATTTTCCTGTCCCGTCCGCCACGGGAATCGTAGCGCGGGGGGGGGTGGGGGGACACAGAGCGTGCAAAGGTTCGTTGACCTTGGATGGGATTTTCCGGTCTTGGGGTGAACGTGACTGGAAAATCCTGCTCTGGGACTGACAGACAAAGGCCGGAATTTTACTGGCACGCCCGCCCGCGAGGCTCGGAGAGCGGCATTCTCCGTTGGCCTCGGGTGGGATCGTACGGACCTCGGGACAGACGTGCCCAAAGTCTGAAAGTTAGAGTCAGACTTTTCACGCGTGTTGTTGAGTAACACTTCACCCACAACGGGTGGTAGAAGCTTGGAACTCCCTCCCTCAAAGTGCTATCAATGCTGGGTCCGTGTGGGTTTCTTCCGGGTGCTCCGGTTTCCTCCTGCAGTCTGAAGATGTGCGGGTTAGGTGGATTGGCCATGATAAATTATCCCTTAGTGTCAGGGGGACTAGCAGGGTAAATAGTTGGGGTTATGGGGATAGGGCCTGGGTGGCTGATGAGCTGAATCGGCAATGGTTTCATGGTCATCAGCAGATTCTTAATTCCAGATATTTTTAATTGAGTTGAAATTCCACCATCTGCCGTGGAGGATTCAAACCCTGGTCCCCAGAATGTTAGCTGAGTTTCTGGATTCATAGTCTAGCGATAATACCACTAGGCCATCGCCGACCCGGTCTCTCCCTCACCCCAGTCACTCTGATCTTGTCAAGTTGTATGGCACTGTAAATACTGCAGAGGAGCAGCAGGAAGCTACAAAGGGTCACTGATAAACAAAGTGTGTGGGGGACGATTAACTGTGGTAGATGGAGTTCAGTGTGCGGTCATTCACTTTGAACTTAACAAAGATAAACAAGATTACCTCCTGAAATAGTGAGCAACTGGGACCTGTGGAAATTGTTGAAAGCCAGTGGTCAGGAAAAGAAAAGTATTTGAAAAAGCCAACAAAACCCTGGCGGGTACGGTGACGGTGGTTAGCACTGCTGCCTCACAGCGCCAGGGACCCAGGCTCAATTCCGGCCTCGGGTCACTGTCTGTGTGGAGTTTGCACATTCTCCCCGTGTCTGCATGAGTTTCCTCCGGGTGCTCCAGTTTCCTCCCACAGTCCAAAGATGTGCAGGTCAGATGGACTGGCCATGTTAAATCGCCCTTTAGTGTCCCAAGATGTATAGGTTAGGGGGATTAGCAGGGTAAATGTGAGGGGTTACGGGGATAAGAGTTGGATGGGATTGTGGTCGGTGCAGACTCGATGGGCCAAATGGCCTCCTTCTGCACTGTAGAGATTCTGTCATTCAGAGAGGGCATTGTTATATGATGGTGACATATAGTTTTGGTTAGACCTCTTGTTTCTCTTGGTGTTCAGTCCTGAACGACAATGAGTAAGCCCTCGTGGCTGATCTTCTGCCCCAACTCCATTTTCCCATCCACTCCCCTTATCCCTTAATTCCCCGAGAGGCCAAAAACTCCGTCTATCCTAGCCTTACATTGTATTCATCGCTGGAGCAGCCACAACCCATGGGCAGAGAATTCCAATGATTCACAACCCTCTGAACAGAGACATGTCTTCCCATCTCAGTCACAAATGATCGGCCCCTTTATCCTGAGACTGGGCCCCCCCCCCCGTGTTTTAGATTCCCCGTCCAGCGGAAACAATCTGTATCCACCCTGTCAAAGCCCTTCAGATTCGTGTATGTTTCAATGTGATCACCTCCCATCCTTCTAAACTCCAGACAATACAAGCCCAATATACTCAGCCTCTCGTCATAGGACAAGTGACCTCATCCCAGGAACCCATTGAATGAACTTTCTCTGTACCACCTCCAATGCTGGTGTAACCGTCCTTAAATGTGGAGACCAAAAAAGCTCAGAGTATTCCAGGTGTGGCCTCACCGAAGCCACAAAGACCTCTTTATCCCTGGACTCCGGCAATGAAGGCCAACAGGTTAGGTGGATCAGCCATGATAAATGGATGGGGTTCTGAGGATAGGGTGGGGTCGGGGGGTGCGCCTGGTAAGATGTTCTTTTGGAGGGTCAGTGCAGACCTGATAGGCCAAATGGCCTCCTTCTGCATTCGCCGCTCGCGGTCTGCCAACTTGGAATTGTGCCGCTTCTTTCTGCTCACCCCGTCCTGTCCATTAACCAATCCTATATCCATGCTGATGTATCACTCCCGCCACCCACACAGCTAACTCCATGAGCAATTATCCTGTATTATTAGCATTGTGTGCGGCATCTTATCGGATACCAGCACGGTGACACAGTGGTCAGCACCGCTGCCTCACAGCACCAGGGACCCTGGGTTCAATTCCCGGCTTGGGTCACTGTCTGATGGAGTCTGCACATTCTCCCCGTGTCTGTGTGTGGGTTTCCTCCCACAGTCTGAAAGACGTGCTGGTTAGGTGCATCAGCGGTGCTAAATTCTCCCTCAGTGTACCCAAACAGGCGCCGGAGTGTGGCGACGAAGGGACTTTCACAGTAACAGTAACTTCATTGCAGCGTTAATGTAAGACTACTTGTGACACTGAAAAATAAAAAAATCTTTAAACTCCAAGTATACTACTTCTAGTGGTTTCCCCTTTGTCTACCTGACTAGTCCCAGCCTCAAAAAAACTCTAATAAATTTGGCATTTCTAATAAAACTCAAACAAATTACTTTTTTTTGTATGAAGAAGTTGACTTTGAATTTTAGCAAATTATAACTAGTGTGTCCACTATCTCTGCAGGTATCTCTTTTGAACCCTGGGCTACTGGTCACTGGGTTAGATAGGCTTGTAGTTCCTTATGTTTTCCGATATTTTTCATTGCTGATATTAATTACCATAAGTTCCTCACTGAATCTCTTATATACCCAATAGTTCTGGTATGCAACTTGTATCTTCTACTGTGGGGGCATGCGTGTAATATTTATTCAATGTGTCTGCCATTTCCTTATTCTCCATGATCATTTATCCTGTTTCTGCCTCTAAGGCTTTAGCTACTCTCCTCCTTTTTACGTATTTGCTTCAGCTTTTGCAATCTCTTTTAATAATCCTGGCTAATTCACACTCGTTTTAATTTGGTATTCTTGTATCTGTCCTGATGAGTGCAAGGCACAAAGCTTCGATGAGATGTCTCTTTTTTTCAGCAGTTGTCTAGTTATTAACTTAGTAAAGTAATCACAAGTTACAGTCTCTGAGCGGCACAGTGGCATAGTGGTTAGCATTGCTGCCTCACAGCACCAGGGATCCCGGGTTCGATTCCCGGCTTGGGTCAGTGTCTGTGTGAAGTTTGCGCATTCTCCCCGTGTCTGCGTGGGTTTCTTCCGGGTGCTCCGGTTTCCTCCCACAGTCCAAAGATGTGCAGGTTAGGGTGCATTGGCCATGCTAAATTGTCCCTTAGTGTCTGGGGGACCAGCGAGGGGAAGGTTATGGGGGTAGGGACTGGGTGGGATTGTGCCTGGTGCAGACTCGATGGGCTGAATGGCCTCTTTCTGCACTGTAGAGAGTCTAAGGATTCTATGTAAAGTTTGGAGTCGAAAGAAGAGGCAAAACATAAATAACTTTGAAAAAATAGCACCTTGGGATTCAATTGGTTTGGGTTTGAAGTTCTCGAGATGTGATGGTGATTTGATGAGGTAAATAGAGACAAACTCTTTCCCAAAGGCAAGGCCCGCTGATCCGGAAATCTGAAATGCAAACAGAAAACGCTGGGATGGGCAATAAATGCTGGTCAGCCGGCGACGCCCATGTCCCGAGAATGAATAAACAAAACATACTCATCAACTCAGGGAACACCTGTGGAGAGAACAAGAATGAACAGTTTCAGACCAAAATCACTTGTCATCAGAACTCTTTCATCAGAGCAGTTCCAATGAAAGGTCACCTTGACCGGAAATGTTAACCCTGAGGTGACCTTAGCTGTTCTAATGAAAGAGTTCTGGCGAGTTAACTCTGTCTGTCTCCACAGATGTTCCCTGACTTGCTGAGAAATTATTTCCGCTGGGTGGGGAGTCTAGGGGTGGAAATTTCCCGCCCCACCCGCCATGGGAATCGTAGCGGGGGCCTTGGGGCGAGCGCGACTGGAAAATCCTGCTCTAGGACTGACAGGCAAAGGCCGGGATTTTACCGGCACGCCCGCCCGCGAGGCTCGGAGAGCGGCATTCTTCGTTGGCCTCGGGTGGGATCGTACGGACCTCGGGACAGACGTGCCCAAAGTCTGAAAGTTAGAGTCAGACTTTTCATGCGTGTTGTTGAGTAACACTTCACCCACAACGGGTGGTAGAAGCTTGGAACTCCCTCCCTCTAATGGCTATCAATGCTGGGTCAAGTGTGGGTTTCTTCCGGGTGCTCCGGTTTCCTCCTGCAGTCTGAAGATGTGCGGGTTAGGTGGATTGGCCATGCTAAATTATCCCTTAGTGTCAGGGGGACGAGCAGGGTAAATATGTGGGGTTATGGGGATAGGGCCTGGGTGGCTGATGAGCTGAATCGGCAATGGTTTCATGGTCATCAGCAGATTCTAAATTCCAGATATTATTAATTGAGTTCAAATTCCACCATCTGCCGTGGCGGATTCAAACCCAGGTCCCCAGAATGTTAGCTGGGTTTCTGGATTCATGGTCTAGCGATAATACCACTAGGCCATCACCTACCCGGTCTCTCCCTCACCCCAGTCACTCTGATCTTGTCAGGTTGTGTGGCACTGTAAATACTGCAGAGGAGCAGCTGGAAGCTACAAAGGGTCACTGATAAACAAAGTGTGTGGGGGACGATTAACTGTGGTAGATGGAGTTCAGTGTGCGGTCATTCACTTTGAACTTAACAAAGATAAACAAGATTACCTCCTGAAATAGTGAGCAACTGGGACCTGTGGAAATTGTTGAAAGTCAGTGGTCAGGAAAAGAAAAGTATTTGAAAAAGCTAACAAAACCCTGGCGGGTACGGTGACAGTGGTTAGCACTGCTGCCTCACAGCGCCAGGGACCCAGGTTCAATTCCGGCCTCGGGTCACTGTCTGTGTGGAGATTGCACAGTAAGAAGTCTCACAACACCAGGTTAAAGTCCAACAGGTTTATTTGGTAGCAAATATCATAAGCTTTCAGAGCGCTGCCCCTTCGTCAGATGGAGTGAAAATCTAACAGAAGGGGCAGCGCTCCGAAAGCTTATGGTATTTGCTACCAAATAAACCTGTTGGACTTTAACCTGGTGTTGTGAGACTTCTTACTGTGCTTACCCCAGTTCAACGCCGGCATCTCCACATCATGTGTGGAGATTGCACATTCTCCCCGTGTCTGCATGTGTTTCCTCCGGGTGCTCCGGTTTCCTCCCACAGTCCAAAGATGTGCGAGTTAGGTGGATTGGACGTGCTAAATTGTCCCTTAGTGTCAGGGGGACCAGCTTGGGGAAAGACATGGGGTTATGGACGTAGGGACTGGGTGGGATTGTGCCTGGTGCAGACTCGACGGGCTGAATGGCCTCTTTCTGCACTGTAGAGATTCTAAGGATTCTATATAAAGTTTGGATTCGAAAGAAGAGGCAAAACAAAAATAACTTTTAAAAAATAGCACCTTGGGATTCAATTGGTTTGAGTTTGAAGTTCTCGAGATGTGACGGTGATTTGATGAGGTAAATAGAGACAAACTCTTTCCCAAAGGCAAGGCCCGCTGATCCGGAAATCTGAAATGCAAACAGAAAACGCTGGGATGGGCAATAAATGCTGGTCAGCCGGCGACGCCCATGTCCCGAGAATGAATAAACAAAACATACTCATCAACTCAGGGAACGCCTGTGGAGAGAACAAGAATGAACAGTTTCAGACCAAAATCACTTGTCATCAGAACTCTTTCATCAGAGCAGTTCCAATGAAAGGTCACCTTGACCGGAAATGTTAACCCTGAGGTGACCTTAGCTGTTCTAATGAAAGAGTTCTGGCGAGTTAACTCTGTTTGTCTCCACAGATCTTCCCTGACTTGCTGAGAAATTATTTCCGCTGGGTGGGGAGTCTAGGGGTGGAATTTTCCTGTCCCGTCCGCCACGGGAATCGTAGTGGGGGGTGGCCGGGAGGGGTGGGGGTGGGGGGGGTGGCGGGGGGGGGGGGGGGGGGGGCGGGGGCGGGGCGGGGGGGGGGGGCGGGGGGGCGGACACAGAGCGTGCAAAGGTCCGTTGACCTTGGATGGGATTTTCCGGTCTTGGGGCGTGCTCGACTGGAAACCCTGCTCTAGGACTGATGGGCAAAGGCCGGAATTTTACAGGCACGCCCGCCCGCGAGGCTCGGAGAGCGGCATTCTCCGTTGGCCTCGGGTGGGATAGTACGAACCTCGGGATAGACGTGCCCAAAGTCTGAACGTTAGAGTCAGACTTTTCACGCGTGTTGTTGAGTAACACTTCACCCACAACGGGTAGTAGAAGCTTGGAACTCCCTCCCCCAAACGGCTATCAATGCTGGGTCAAGTGTTGAGGTTCAACCCGAGATTGTCTGCTGAATATTTGTTAACCAATGGTGCTGAGGGATACGGGGTAAAGATGGGCACACAGTTAGCTCACCAATCAAGCAGGATCTCATTGGATGATAGAACAGGCTTGAGGGGCTGAATAGCCTCATCCAGTTCGAACATTCTATCCTCAATCAGCCTCGCCGGAAGAAGGTGAAGTGGTGATTTGCTGCCTGGGCTCGATGGCTGTGTGGCAGGGATAGGGATAGGGGCTGGATGTCCAGCATTCTGAGGTGTTTGTGAGGCCTGACTTTAATTACCCATGAGGTTTCTTTCCCCACCCCAGGTGAAGATATTTGAGGAGGATTTCCAGCGGGAGCGAAGTGATCGAGAGCGCATGAACGAGGAAAAAGAGGAGCTGAAACAGAAACTTGAAAAGGTCCAATCACAAGTGACATTACTGAACACCCAGGTATGGAGCGATGGTGATTCCCTGTGGACCTTCTCTTGCTCCCGTTCTTTCTTCCCCTTTGCCTCTCTCTCTCTCTGTCCCTCCCTCTCTCTGTCCCTCCCTCTCTCTGTCCCTCCCTCTCTCTGTCCCTCCCTCTCTCTGTCCCTCCCTCTCTCTGTCCCTCCCTCTCTCTGTCCCTCCCTCTCTCTGTCCCTCCCTCTCTCTGTCCCTCCCTCTCTCTGTCCCTCCCTCTCTCTGTCCCTCCCTCTCTCTGTCCCTCCCTCTCTCTGTCCCTCCCTCTCTCTGTCCCTCCCTCTCTCTGTCCCTCCCTCTCTCTGTCCCTCCCCTCTCTCTGTCCCTCCCTCTCTCTGTCCCTCCCTCTCTCTGTCCCTCCCTCTCTCTGTCCCCCCCTCTCTCTGTCCCCCCCTCTCTCTGTCCCCCCCTCTCTCTGTCCCCCCCTCTCTCTGTCCCTCCCTCTCTCTGTCCCTCCCTCTCTCTGTCCCTCCCTCTCTCTGTCCCTCCCTC
>NW_027591716.1:0-12500 GCF_964213995.1 Mustelus asterias
GGAGGGAGAGAGACAGAGCGAGAGGGAGGGAGGGAGTCAGAGCGAGAGGGAGGGGGACAGAGCGAGAGGGAGGGAGGGGGACAGAGTGAGAGGGAGGGAGGGAGACAGAGCGAGAGGGAGGGAGGGAGGGGGACAGAGCGAGAGGGAGGGAGGGGGACAGAGCGAGAGGGACGGAGGGGGACAGAGCGAGAGGGAGGGGGACAGAGCGAGAGGGAGGGAGGGGGACAGAGCGAGTGGGAGGGAGGGAGACAGAGCGAGAGGGAGGGGGAAAGAGAGAGAGGGAGGGAGGGGGACAGAGCGAGAGGGAGGGAGTGAGACTGAGCGAGAGGGAGGGAGGGAGACAGAGGGAGGGGGAGTGAGGGGACAGAGCGAGAGGGAGGGAGGGGGACTGGGAGAGAGGGAGGGGGACAGAGCGAGAGGGAGGGAGGGGGACAGAGCGAGATGGAGGGAGGGAGACAGAGGGAGGGGGAGTGAGGGGACAGAGCGAGAGGGAGGGAGGGGGACTGAGAGAGAGAGAGAAACAGAGAAAAATGGACAGAGATTGATAGACAGGGAGAGAGAGAAAGAGAGAGAGAGAGACAGACAGAGAAAGGGAGAGAGAGAGAGGGAGAGAGAGAGAGAGAGAGACAGAGAGAGGGAGAGAGAGAGAGAGAGAGACAGAGAGAGAGACACAGAGAGAGAGAGAGACAGAGAGAGAGAAACAGAGAGAGAGATAGAAACAGAGAGAGAAACAGAGAGAGAGAGACCAAGAGAGAGAGAGACAGAGAGAGACAGAGAGAGAAACACAGAGAGAGAGAGACAGACAGAGAGAGAGAGAGATACAGAGAGAGAAACAGAGAGAGTGAGACAGAGAGAGAGAGAGAGAGAAAGAGAGAGAGGGACAGAGAGAGAGAGAGAGAGAGAGACAGAGAGAGAGAGAGACAAAGAGAAACAGAGAGAGACAGAGAGAGAGAGACAGAGAGAGAGAAACAGAGAGAGACAGAGAGAGAGAGAGAGACAGAGACAGAGAGAGAGACAGAGAGAGAGAAACAGAGAGAGACAGAGAGAGAGAGAGACAGAGAGAGGGAGAGAGAGAGCGAGACAGAGCAAAGATGGGACAGAGAATCATACCGCCAACTTTCACACAATTCCTGCTCCACCATCTGCTTTGGGCAAGGTCCCAGCCAGCACCACTCTGCGGGGTGTGTAGGGGAGTGGCGGGAGGCGAGGGGCTATGGGGCGAGGGGGGGGCGTGGGGGGATATGGTGAGGGTGAGGTGGGGGAATGATGGGCCGAGGGGGGCTGGGGGGGTGGGGCGGGGGGGAGGGGGCGGTGATGGGGTGACGGGGAGGTGGGGGAATGATGGGCGAGGGGGGGGCGGGAGGATTGGGCGAGTGGGGGTGGGGGGATGGGACAGGGGAGCAGGGGATGGGACGAGGGAGGGCAGGGGAATGGGGCCAGCGGGGCAAGAGGATGGGGCCAGGGGGGGGCGGGGGGATGGGGCGAGGCGGGGACGGGGGTGCGGGGGGATGGGGCGAGGCGGGGACGGGGGTGCGGGGGGATGGGGCGACGCAGTGTGGGGGAATGGGGTGGGGGGGGGATGGGGCGAGTGGGGGTGTGGGGATGGGACAAGGGGGGGCAGGGGAATGGGGCGAGGGGGGGCAGGGGAATGGGGCGAGGGGGACAGGGGGATGGGGGCGAGGGGGGGCAGGGGAATGGGGCGAGGGGGATGGGGCGAGGGGGGATGGGACGAGGGGGCGCAGGGGAATGGGGCGAGGGGGACAGGGGGATGGGGCGAGGGGGGATGGGACGAGGGGGCGCAGGGGAATGGGGCGAGGGGGGATGGGACGAGGGGGCGCAGGGGAATGGGGCGAGGGGGGATGGGACGAGGGGGCGCAGGGGAATGGGGCGAGGGGGGCAGGGGAATGGGGCGAGGGGGACAGGGGGATGGGGCGAGGGGGGCAGGGGGATGGGGCGAGGGGGACAGGGGGATGGGGCGAGGGGGGCAGGGGGATGGGGCGAGGGGGACAGGGGGATGGGGCGAGGGGGGCAGGGGGATGGGGCGAGGGGGACAGGGGGATGGGGCGAGGGGGGATGGGACGAGGGGGCGCAGGGGAATGGGGCGAGGGGGGCAAGGGAATGGGACGAGGGGGGCAGGGGGATGGGGCAAGGGGGGCAAGGGAATGGGGCAAGGGGGGCAAGGGGATGGGGTGAGGGGGGCAGGGGGATGGGACGGGGGGGGCAGGGAAATGGGGCGAGGGGGGGCAGGGGAATGGGGCGAGGGGGGCAGGGGGATGGGGCGAGGGGGGGCAGGGGAGGGGGGCAAGGGAATGGGGCGAGGGGGGCAGGGGGATGGGGCGAGGGGGGCAGGGGAATGGGGTGAGGGGGGCAAGGGAATGGGGCGAGGGGGGCAGGGGAATGGGGCGAGGGGGCAGGGGAATGGGGCGAGGGGGGGCAAGGGAATGGGGCGAGGGGGGGCAGGGGGATGGGGCGAGGGGGGGCAGGGGGATGGGGCGAGGGGGGGCAGGGGAATGGGGCGAGGGGGGCAAGGGAATGGGGCGAGGGGGGCAGGGGGATGGGGCGAGGGGGGGCAGGGGGATGGGGCGAGGGGGGGCAGGGGGATGGGGCGAGGGGGGGCAGGGGGATGGGGCGAGGGGGGGCAGGGGGATGGGGCGAGGGGGGCAGGGGAATGGGGCGAGGGGGGCAAGGGAATGGGATGAGGGGGGCAGGGGGATGGAGCGAGGGGGGCAGGGGAATGGGGCGAGGGGGGAATGGGGCGAGGGGGGGCAGGGGAATGGGGCGAGGGGGGAATGGGGCGAGGGGGGGGCAGGGGAATGGGGCGAGGGGGGGCAGGGGAATGGGGCGAGGGGGGCAGGGGGATGGGGCGAGGGGGGATGGGACGAGGGGGCGCAGGGGAATGGGGTGAGGGGGGCAAGGGGATGGGACGAGGGGGGGCAGGGGAATGGGGCGAGGGGGGGCAGGGGAATGGGGCGAGGGGGGCAGGGGGATGGGGCAAGGGGGATGGGGCGAGGGGGGCAGGGGGATGGGGCGAGGGGGGCAGGGGAATGGGGCGAGGGGGGCAGGGGGATGGGGCGAGGGGGGGCAGGGGGATGGGGCGAGGGGGGAATGGGGCGAGGGGGGCAGGGGAATGGGGCGAGGGGGGCAGGGGGATGGGGCGAGGGGGATGGGGCGAGGGGGATGGGGCAGGGGGATGGGGCAGGGGGATGGGGCAGGGGGATGGGGCAGGGGGATGGGGTACACTGCGGCAGGACAGTGTTGAGCGAGCAGATCCCGCTCGCTCTCTCCCTCTCGCCAGTTCTGGTAATCAGGTCAAGCTGAGAGGCCGATTGATTTTAAATTAGCAGCTCACTGCCGCGGAGGATTAAATATGGATCAGCTAACTAAATACTGGAAATACACTGAGCTTAGCGCCAGCCCAGGGGGATTAACTCAGACGGGGCAGCAGCAAGTGGAGCCGGGCTGATTAGAGAGGCTGCACGTTCCAGCTTCCCTCCACTGGGCCACCAGAGAGTGAGGGCTTCAACGCCCCCTATCCCAGCCGCTGGGTCCACAGGGCCAAGGAGGGCACTGGACGGATCTCCCAGCGTACCCCCACTCCCACAATCGAGGTGGACACTCCCTGTTCTGTACAGTTTGCTTTATTCTTGCAAATACTCCATTTTGAGATATTTCTGCCGAAGTAATTAGATTTAAATGCCAGCCTGTTAACGAACCTGACTATATTTTTAAACTCAGAAGGCATGCTGCCTCAGCTCGCAACTGACTGCGTTTTTTGAAATGTACAATGCAAGCAAAACAAATCTCTTCACGAACGACATCAGCCAGGCCGGTTTCTCCAAGTTAGAGACAAGCATGATTGTATTTAAAGCTTATTTATTAGTGTCACAAGTCGGCTTACATTAACACCGCAATGAAGTTACTGTGAAATTCTCCTAGTCGCCACATTCCTGTTCGGGTAACACTGAGGGAGAATTTAGCACGGCCAATGCACCCTAACCCACACACCTTCGGACCGTGGGAGGAAACCGGAGCACCCGGAGGAAACCCACGCGGACACGGGGAGAAGGTGCAGACTCCGCACAGACAGTGACCCGAGCCGGGAATCGAACCCGGGTCCCTGGGGCTGTGAGGCAGCAGTGCTAACCCACTGTGCCACCGTGCCGCCCTAATGTCAAACAATTTTGATAACGAATGAATCACATATCTTGGAGTTTCAGCTTGATGTGTCCAGTTCAGCCCAGCTTCGCTTTTGAGTTCGTGTTTAAGATCAGTACAAGCTGACAGAAACAGTCTCTCTCTCTCTCTGTCTCTCTCTCTGTGTCTCTCTCTCTCTCTGTGTCTCTCTCTCCCTCTGTCTCTCGCTCTCTCTGTCTCTCTCTCTGTCTGTTTCTCCCTCTCAGTCTCTCCCTCTGTCTCTCCCTCTGTCTCTGTCTCTCTCGCTGTCTCTCTCGCTGTCTCTCTCTGTCTCTCTCTCTCTTCCTCTCTGTCTCTCTCTCTGTCTCTGTCTCTCTCTCTTCCTCTCTGTCTCTCTTGGTGTCTCTCTCTGTCTCTCTCCCTCTGTCTCTGCCTCTCTCTCTCTGCTCTCTCTCTCTGTCTCTCTCTCTCTGTCTCTCTCTCTGTCTCTCTCTCTCTGTCTCTCTCTCTCTGTCTCTCTCTGAATCTCTCTCTGTCTCTCTCTCTCTGTCTCTCTCTCTCTCTCCGTCTGTCTCTGCCTCTCTCTCTGTCTCTCTCTCTCTGTCTCTCTCTCTCTGTCTCTCTCTCTCCGTCTGTCTCTGTCTCTCTCTCTGTCTCTCTCTCTCTGTCTCTCTCTGAATCTCTCTCTGTCTCTCTCTCTCTGTCTCTCTCTCCGTCTGTCTCTGCCTCTCTCTCTCCGTCTCTCTCTCTCTGTCTCTCTCTGTGTCTCTCTCTCTCTCCGTCTGTCTCTGCCTCTCTCTCTCTGTCTCTCTCTCTCCGTCTCTCTCTCTCTGTCTCTCTCTCTCTGTCTCTCTCTCTCTCCGTCTGTCTCTGCCTCTCTCTCTCTGTCTCTCTCTCTCCGTCTCTCTCTCTCTGTCTCTCTCTCTGTCTCTCTCTCTCTGATAAAATTGCTTCCAAACTTAAACTGGAAACTCTAACTCAGCAGAGGGTGAGATGTTGGAGTGGACGCGAAGTTCACTCACTGCAGCCCACTGACAATGTCCCAGCAGGAGACGGCTGGACCAGGGGAAGGGAGAGATTGGGGCTGGGCTCAGACCATCACATCGGGGGGGGGGGGGGGGGGGGGGGGGGTGAGAGAGCGCAGCTCGGAGAGAGTCCTGGAGGGACACCCACTGTGGGGACAGGCTGAAGAGCAAATCACAGCGTTCTGTAGACTCACATGTACTGAAGCAGAGGGCAGTGGACAAACACATCCACAGCAACGTCCCGAAGTCCGGAGTTCGTTATCGTTCTAGATGGAAAAACATTCAATACAATCAGAATACAACATCAATCCCGGCAGTATTATACACAGAGTAAAGCTCCCTCTACACTGTCCCCCATCAAACACTCCCAGGACAGGTACAGCACGGGGTTAGATACAGAGTAAAGCTCCCTCTACACTGTCCCCCATCAAACACTCCCAGGATAGGTACAGCACGGGGTTAGATACAGAGTAAAGCTCCCTCTACACTGTCCCCCATCAAACACTCCCAGGACAGGTACAGCACGGGGTTAGATACAGAGTAAAGCTCCCTCTACACTGTCCCCCATCAAACACTCCCAGGATAGGTACAGCACGGGGTTAGATACAGAGTAAAGCTCCCTCTAGACTGTCCCCCATCAAACACTCCCAGGACAGGTACAGCACGGGGTTAGATACAGAGTAAAGCTCCCTCTACACTGTCCCCATCAAACACTGCCAGGACAGGTACAGCACGGGGTTAGATACAGAGTAAAGCTCCCTCTACACTGTCCCCATCAAACACTCCCAGGACAGGTACAGCACGGGGTTAGATACAGAGTAAAGCTCCCTCGACACTGTCCCCTATCAAACACTCCCAGGACAGATACAGCACGGGGTTAGATACAGAGTAAAGCTCCCTCGACACTGTCCCCCATCAAACACTCCCAGGACAGGTACAGCACGGGGTTAGATACAGAGTAAAGCTCCCTCTACACTGTCCCCCATCAAACACTCCCAGGATAGGTACAGCACGGGGTTAGATACAGAGTAAAGCTCCCTCTACACTGTCCCCCATCAAACACTCCCAGGACAGGTACAGCACGGGGTTAGATACAGAGTAAAGCTCCCTCTACACTGTCCCCCATCAAACACTCCCAGGATAGGTACAGCACGGGGTTAGATACAGAGTAAAGCTCCCTCTAGACTGTCCCCCATCAAACACTCCCAGGACAGGTACAGCACGGGGTTAGATACAGAGTAAAGCTCCCTCTACACTGTCCCCATCAAACACTCCCAGGACAGGTACAGCACGGGGTTAGATACAGAGTAAAGCTCCCTCTACACTGTCCCCATCAAACACTCCCAGGACAGGTACAGCACGGGGTTAGATACAGAGTAAAGCTCCCTCGACACTGTCCCCTATCAAACACTCCCAGGACAGATACAGCACGGGGTTAGATACAGAGTAAAGCTCCCTCGACACTGTCCCCCATCAAACACTCCCAGGACAGGTACAGCACGGGGTTAGATACAGAGTAAAGCTCCCTCGACACTGTCCCCTATCAAACACTCCCAGGACAGATACAGCACGGGTTAGATACAGAGTAAAGCTCCCTCTACACTGTCCCCCATCAAACACTCCCAGGACAGGTACAGCACGGGGTTAGATACAGAGTAAAGCTCCCTCTACACTGTCCCCATCAAACACTCCCAGGACAGGTACAGCACGGGGTTAGATACAGAGTAAAGCTCCCTCTACACTGTCCCCATCAAACACTCCCAGGACAGGTACAGCACGGGGTTAGATACAGAGTAAAGCTCCCTCGACACTGTCCCCCATCAAACACTCCCAGGACAGGTACAGCACGGGGTTAGATACAGAGTAAAGCTCCCTCTACACCGTCCCCATCAAACACTCCCAGGACAGGAACAGCACGAGGTTAGATACAGAGTAAAGCTCCCTCTACAGTGTCCCCCATCAAACACTCCCAGGACAGGTACAGCACGGGGTTAGATATAGAGTAAAGCTCCCTCGACACTGTCCCCCATCAAACACTCCCAGGACAGGTACAGCATGGGGTTAGATACAGAGTAAAGCTCCCTCTACACTGTCCCCTATCAAACACTCCCAGGACGGGTACAGCATGGGGTTAGATACAGAGTAAAGCTCCCTCTACACTGTCCCCCCATCAAACACTCCCAGGACAGGTACAGCACGGGGTTAGATACAGAGTAAAGCTCCCTCTACACTGTCCCCAACAAACCTTCCCAGGACAGGTTCAGCACGGGTTTAGAAACAGAGTAAAGCTCCCACAACACTGTCCCCATCCAATACTCCCAGGACAGGTACAGCACGGGGTTAGATTCAGAGTACAAGTTAGCAAGGAATGAGCTGAAAAAGGGGCTTAGGAGAGCTAGGAGGGGACATGAGAAGTCCTTGGCGGGTCGGATCAAGGAAAACCCCAAGGCTTTTTACTCTTATGTGAGGAATAAAAGAATGACCCGGGTGAGGTTAGGGCCGGTCAAGGACAGTAGTGGGAACTTGTGTATGGAGTCAGTAGAGATAGGCGAGGTGATGAATGAATACTTTTCTTCAGTGTTCACCAAGGAGAGGGGCCATGTTTTTGAGGAAGAGAAGGTGTTACAGGCTAATAGGCTGGAGGAAATAGATGTTCGGAGGGAGGATGTCCTGGCAGTTTTGAATAAACTGATGGTCGATAAGTCCCCTGGGCCTGATGAAATGTATCCTAGGATTCTTTGGGAGGCAAGGGATGAGATTGCAGAGCCTTTGGCTTTGATCTTTGGGTCCTTGCTGTCCACGGGGATGGTGCCAGAGGACTGGAGAATGGCGAATGTTGTTCCTCTGTTTAAGAAAGGGAATAGAAATGACCCTGGTAATTATAGACCGGTTAGTCTTACTTCGGTGGTTGGTAAATTGATGGAAAAGGTCCTTAGGGATGGGATTAACGACCATTTAGAAAGATGCGGATTAATCGGGGATAGTCAGCACGGATTCGTGAAGGGCAAGTCGTGCCTCACAAATTTGATTGAATGTTTTGAGGAGGTAACTAAGTGTGTTGATGAAGGTAGGGCAGTTGATGTCATATACATGGATATTAGTAAGGCGTTTGATAAGGTCCCCCATAGCCGGCTTATGATGAAAGTAAGGAGGTGTGGGATAGAGGGAAAGTTGGCCGATTGGACAGGTAACTGGCTGTCTGATCGAAGACAGAGGATGGTGGTGGATGGAAAATTTTCAGACTGGAGGCAGTTGCTAGCGGAGTGCCGCAGGGATCAGTGCTTGGTCCTCTGCTCTTTGTGATTTTTATTAATGACTTAGAGGAGGGGGCTGAAGGGTGGATCAGTAAATTTGCTGATGACACCAAGATTGGTGGAGTAGTGGATGAGGTGGAGGGCTGTTGTAGGCTGCAAAGAGACATAGATAGGATGCAAAGCTGGGCTGAAAAATGGCAAATGGAGTTTAACCCTGATAAATGTGAGGGGATTCATTTTGGTAGGACTAATTTAAATGTGGATTACAGGGTCAAAGGTAGGGTTCTGAAGACTGTGGAGGAACAGAGAGATCTTGGGGTCCATATCCACAGATCTCTAAAGGTTGCCACTCAAGTGGATAGAGCTGTGAAGAAGGCCTATAGTCTGTTAGCTTTTATTAACAAGGGGTTGGATTTTAAGAGCCGTGGGGTTATGCTGCAACTGTACAGGACCTTGGTGAGACCACATTTGGGATATTGTGTGCAGTTCTGGTCACCTCACTATAAGAAGGATGTGGAAGCGCTGGAAAGAGTGCAGAGGAGATTTACCAGGATGCTGCCTGGTTTGGAGGGTAGGTCTTATGAGGAAAGGTTGAGGGAGCTAGGGCTGTTCTCTCTGGAGGGGAGGAGGCTGAGGGGAGACTTAATAGAGGTTTATAAAATGATGAAGGGGATAGATAGAGTGAACGTTCAAAGACTATTTCCTCGGGTGGATGGAGCTATTACAAGGGGGCATAACTATAGGGTTCGTAGTGGGAGATATAGGAAGGATATCAGAGGTAGGTTCTTTACGCAGAGAGTGGTTGGGGTGTGGAATGGACTGCCTGCAGTGATAGCGAGTCAGACACTTTAGGAACATTGAAGCGGTTATTGGATAGGCACATGGAGCACACCAGGATGATAGGGAGTGGGATAGCTTGATCTTGGTTTCAGGTAAAGCTCGGCACAACATCGTGGGCCGAAGGGCCTGTTCTGTGCTGGACTGTTCTATGTACTGTTCTATGTTCTATGTAGCGTAAAGCTCCCTCTGCACTGTCCCCATCAAACACTCTCAGAACAGGTACAGCACGGAGTTAGATACAGAGAAAAGCTCCCTCTACACCGTCCCCATCAAACACTCCCAGGGCAGGAACAGCACGGGGTTAGATACAGAGTAAAGCTCCCTCTACACCGTCCCCATCAAACACTCCCAGGGCAGGTACAGCACGGGGTTAGAAAAAGAGTAAAGCTCCCTCTACACCGTCCCCCTCAAACACTCCCAGGGCAGGAACAGCACGGGGTTAGATACAGAGTAAAGCTCCCTCTACACTGTCCCCATCAAACACTCCCAGGACAGGTACAGCACAGGGTTAGATACAGAGTAAAGCTCCCTCTACATTGTCCCCATCAAACACTCCCAGGACAGGTACAGCACGGGGTGAGATACAGAGTAAAGCTCCCTCTACCCTGCCCGCATCAAACACTCCCAGGACTGGTACAGCACGGGGTTAGATACAGAGTAAAGCTCCCTCGACACTGTCCCCACCAAACACTCCCAGTACAGGTACAGCATGGGTTTCGATACAGAGTAAAGTTCCCTCTACACTGTCCCTATCAAACACTCCGAAGACAGGTACAGCACGGGGTTAGATACAGAGTAAAGCTCCCTCTACACTGTCCCCCATCAAACACTCCCAGGACAGGTACAGCACGGGGTTAGATACAGAGTAAAGCTCCCTCTACACTGTCCCCATCACACATTCCCAGGACAGGTACAGTACGGGGTTAGATACAGAGTAAAGCTCCCTCTACACTGTCCCCATCAAACACTCCAAGGACAGGTACAGCACGGGATAAGAAACAGAGTAACGCTCCCTCTACACTCTCCCCCAACAAACACTCCCAGGACAAGGACAGCAGGGGGTTGGATACAGAGTAAATGTCCCTCTACACTGTCCCCAACAAACCTTCCCAGGACAGGTTCAGCACGGGTTAAGATATGGAGTAAAGCTCCCACAACACAGTCCCCATCAAACACTCCCAGGACAGGTACAGCACGGGGTTAGATACAGAGTAAAGCTCCCTCTACACTGTCCCCATCAAACACTCCCAGGACAGGTACAGCACGGGGTTAGATACAGAGTAAAGCTCCCTCTACACTGTCCCCCATCAAACACTCCCAGGACAGGTACAGCAAAGGGTTAGATACAGAATAAAGCTCCCTCTACACTATCCCCATCAAACACTCCCAGGATACGTACAGCACGGGGTTAGATCCAGAGTAAAGCTCCCTCGACACTGTCCCCATCAAACACTCCCAGGACAGGTACAGAAAGGGGTGAGATACAGAGTAAAGCTCCCTCGACACAGTCCCCATCAAACACTCCGAGGACAGGTACAGAATGGGGTTAGATACAGAGTAAAGCTCCCTCGAAACCGGCCCCATCAAACACACCCAGGACAGGTACAGCATAGGGTTAGATACAGAGTAAAGCTCCCTCTACACCGTCCCCATCAAACACTCCCAGGGCAGGTACAGCACGGGGTTAGAAAAAGAGTAAAGCTCCTCTACACTGTCCCCATCAAACATTCCCAGGACAGGTACAGCACGGGGTTAGATACAGAGTAAAGCTCCATCGACACTGTCCCCATCAAACACTCCCAGGACGGGTACAGCACGGGGTTAGATACAGAGTAAAGCTCCCTCTACACTGTCCCCCATCAAACACTCCCAGGACAGGTACAGCACGGGGTTAGATACAGAGTAAAGCTCCCTCGACACTGTCCCCATCAAACACTCCCAGGACAGGTACAGCACGGGGTTAGATACAGAGTAAAGCTCCCTCTACACTGTCCCCATCAAACAATCGCAGGACAGGTAACGCATGGGGTTAGGTACAGAGTAAAGCACCCACTACACTGTCCCCCATCAAACACTCCCAGGACAGGTACAGCACGGGGTTAGATACAGAGTAAAGCTCCCTCTACACTGTCCCCATCAAGCAATCGCAGGACAGGTAACGCATGGGGTTAGGTACAGAGTAAAGCACCCTCTACACTGTCCCCCATCAAACACTCCCAGGACAGGTACAGCACGGGGTGAGATACAGAGTAAAGCTCCTTCTACACTGTCCCCATCAAACACTCCCAAGGCAGGAACAACACGGGGTTCGATACAGCGTAAAGCTCCCTCTAAACTGACCCCCATCAAACACTCCGAGGTCTGGTAAAGCACGGGGTTAGATACAGAGTAAAGCTCCCACTACACCGGCCCCATCAAACACACCCAAGGCAGGTACAGCACAGGGTTAGAAAAAGAGAAAAGCTCCTCTACACTGTCCCCATCAAACATTCCCAGGACAGGTACTGCACGGGGTTAGATACAGAGTAAAGCTCCCTCTACACTGTCCCCATCAAACACTCCCAGGACAGGTACAGCACGGGGTTAGATACAGAGTAAAGCTCCCTCTACACTGTCCCCCATCAAACACTCCCAGGACAGGTACAGCAAAGGGTTAGATACAGAATAAAGCTCCCTCTACACTATCCCCATCAAACACTCCCAGGATACGTACAGCACGGGGTTAGATCCAGAGTAAAGCTCCCTCGACACTGTCCCCATCAAACACTCCCAGGACAGGTACAGAAAGGGGTGAGATACAGAGTAAAGCTCCCTCGACACAGTCCCCATCAAACACTCCGAGGACAGGTACAGAATGGGGTTAGATACAGAGTAAAGCTCCCTCGAAACCGGCCCCATCAAACACACCCAGGACAGGTACAGCATAGGGTTAGATACAGAGTAAAGCTCCCTCTACACCGTCCCCATCAAACACTCCCAGGGCAGGTACAGCACGGGGTTAGAAAAAGAGTAAAGCTCCTCTACACTGTCCCCATCAAACATTCCCAGGACAGGTACAGCACGGGGTTAGATACAGAGTAAAGCTCCATCGACACTGTCCCCATCAAACACTCCCAGGACGGGTACAGCACGGGGTTAGATACAGAGTAAAGCTCCCTCTACACTGTCCCCCATCAAACACTCCCAGGACAGGTACAGCACGGGGTTAGATACAGAGTAAAGCTCCCTCGACACTGTCCCCATCAAA
>NW_027591716.1:25000-60000 GCF_964213995.1 Mustelus asterias
CTGATTTCCCCTCTCTCTCTCTCTAACCCAGGGATCACTGGACAGGGATCAGGAGCAGGATCCCTGGCTGATTTCCCCTCTCTCTCTCTAACCCAGGGGTCACTGGACAGTGATCAGGAGCAGGAGCCCTGGCTGATTTCCCCTCTCTCTCTCTCTCTAACCCAGGGATCACTGGACAGGGATCAGGAGCAGGAACCCTGGCTGATTTCCCCTCTCTCTCTCTAACCCAGGGGTCACTGGACAGTGATCAGGAGCAGGAGCCCTGGCTGATTTCCCCTCTCTCTCTCTCTCTAACCCAGGGATCACTGGACAGGGATCAGGAGCAGGAACCCTGGCTGATTTCCCCTCTCTCTCTAACCCAGGGATCACTGGACAGGGATCAGGAGCAGGGACCCTGGCTGATTTCCCCTCTCTCTCTCTAACCCAGGGATCACTGGACAGGGATCAGGAGCAGGAACATTGGCTGATTTCCCCTCTCTCTCTCTAACCCAGGGATCACTGGACAGTGATCAGGAGCAGGGACCCTGGCTGATTTCCCCTCTCTCTCTCTAACCCAGGGATCACTGGACAGTGATCAGGAGCAGGAACCCTGGCTGATTTCCCCTCTCTCTCTCTAACCCAGGGATCACTGGACAGGGATCAGGAGCAGGAACCCTGGCTGATTTCCCCTCTCTCTCTCTCTAACCCAGGGATCACTGGACAGTGATCAGGAGCAGGAACCCTGGCTGATTTCCCCTCTCTCTCTCTCTAACCCAGGGATCACTGGACAGGGATCAGGAGCAGGAACCCTGGCTGATTTCCCCTCTCTCTCTCTCTAACCCAGGGGTCACTGGACAGTGATCAGAGCAGGATCCCTGGCTGATTTCCCCTCTCTCTCTCTCTAACCCAGGGATCACTGGACAGGGATCAGGAGCAGGAACCCTGGCTGATTTCCCCTCTCTCTCTCTAACCCAGGGATCACTGGACAGGGATCAGGAGCAGGGACCCTGGCTGATTTCCCCTCTCTCTCTCTAACCCAGGGATCACTGGACAGGGATCAGGAGCAGGGACCCTGGCTGATTTCCCCTCTCTCTCTCTAACCCAGGGATCACTGGACAGGGATCAGGAGCAGGAACCCTGGCTGATTTCCCCTCTCTCTCTCTCTAACCCAGGGATCACTGGACAGGGATCAGGAGCAGGATCCCTGGCTGATTTCCCCTCTCTCTCTCTAACCCAGGGGTCACTGGACAGGGATCAGGAGCAGGATCCCTGGCTGATTTCCCCTCTCTCTCTCTAACCCAGGGATCACTGGACAGGGATCAGGAGCAGGATCCCTGGCTGATTTCCCCTCTCTCTCTCTAACCCAGGGGTCACTGGACAGGGATCAGGAGCAGGAACCCTGGCTGATTTCCCCTCTCTCTCTAACCCAGGGATCACTGGACAGTGATCAGGAGCAGGATCCCTGGCTGATTTCCCCTCTCTCTCTAACCCAGGGATCACTGGACAGGGATCAGGAGCAGGATCCCTGGCTGATTTCCCCTCTCTCTCTCTAACCCAGGGATCACTGGACAGGGATCAGGAGCAGGATCCCTGGCTGATTTCCCCTCTCTCTCTCTAACCCAGGGGTCACTGGACAGGGATCAGGAGCAGGAACCCTGGCTGATTTCCCCTCTCTCTCTAACCCAGGGATCACTGGACAGTGATCAGGAGCAGGATCCCTGGCTGATTTCCCCTCTCTCTCTAACCCAGGGATCACTGGACAGGGATCAGGAGCAGGATCCCTGGCTGATTTCCCCTCTCTCTCTAACCCAGGGATCACTGGACAGGGATCAGGAGCAGGATCCCTGGCTGATTTCCCCCCTCTCTCTAACCCAGGGATCACTGGACAGGGATCAGGAGCAGGAACATTGGCTGATTTCCCCTCTCTCTCTAACCCAGGGGTCACTGGACAGTGATCAGGAGCAGGATCCCTGGCTGATTTCCCCTCTCTCTCTAACCCAGGGGTCACTGGACAGTGATCAGGAGCAGGAACCCTGGCTGATTTCCCCTCTCTCTCTCTCTCTAACCCAGGGATCACTGGACAGGGATCAGGAGCAGGAACCCTGGCTGATTTCCCCTCTCTCTCTCTAACCCAGGGGTCACTGGACAGAGATCAGGACACTGGTACAGCACACTAACACATCCCAGAGAATTTGACAGGAGGTTTGTCAGACAGAATCTGACTCCGAGGTACACGGGCAGATATCTGGGACATGCGACACAAAGCGCGGTCAACGGGAATTAGTATCAAGGACTGTCGTAAAGTAGGAGACAGAGAGAGAGAGATAGAGAGCTTCAGGGAGGGAATTCCAGAGCTTAGGGCCCCCCAGGCAGCTGAAGGCACGGCCGCCAATGGCGGAGCGATGGGAATCGGGGGATGCTCGAGAGGCCGGAATTGGAGGAGCGCAGAGATCACGGAGGGTTGTAGGGAGCTGGAGGAGGTTACAGAGATAGGGAGGGGGTGTAGGGGCTGGAGGGGGTTACAGAGATAGGGAGGGGGTGTAGGGGCTGGAGGAGGTTATAGAGATAGGGAGGGGGTGCAGGGCTGGAGGGGGTTACGGAGATAGGGAGGGGGTGTATCCTCCTCCAGCCCCTACACCCCCTCCCTATCTCTGTAACCTCCTCCAACCCCTACACCCCCTCCCTATCTCTGTAACCTCCTCCAGCCCCTACACCCCCTCCCTATCTCTGTAACCTGCTCCAGCCCCTACACCCCCTCCCTATCTCTGTAACCCCCTCCAGCTCCTACACCCCCTCCCTATCTCTGTAACCCCCTCCAGCCCCTACACCCCCTCCATATCTCTGTAACCCCCTCCAGCCCCTACACCCCCTCCCTATCTCTGTAACCTCCTCCAGCCCCTACACCCCCCTCCCTATCTCTGTAACCTCCTCCAGCCCCTACACCCCCTCCCTATCTCTGTACCTCCTCCAGCCCCTACACCCCCCTCCCTATCTCTGTAACCTCCTCCAGCCCCTACACCCCCTCCCTATCTCTGTAACCTCCTCCAGCCCCTACACCCCCCTCCCTATCTCTGTAACCCCCTCCAGCCCCCACACCCCCTCCCTATCTCTGTAACCTCCTCCAGCCCCTACACCCCCCTCCCTATCTCTGTAACCCCCTCCAGCCCCCACACCCCCTCCCTATCTCTGTAACCTCCTCCAGCCCCTACACCCCCCTCCCTATCTCTGTAACCTCCTCCAGCCCCTACACCCCCCTCCCTATCTCTGTAATCCCCTCCAGCCCCTACACCCCCTCCCTATCTCTGTAACCTCCTCCAGCCCCTACACCCCCCTCCCTATCTCTGTAACCTCCTCCAGCCCTCTACACCCCCTCCCTATCTCTGTAACCTCCTCCAGCCCCTACACCCCCTCCCTATCTCTGTAACCCCCTCCAGCACCTACACCCCCCTCCCTATCTCTGTAATCCCCTCCAGCCCCTACACCCCCCTCCCTATCTCTGTAATCCCCTCCAGCCCCTACACCCCCTCCCTATCTCTGTAACCTCCTCCAGCCCCTACACCCCCCTCCCTATCTCTGTAATCCCCTCCAGCCCCTACACCCCCTCCCTATCTCTGTAACCTCCTCCAGCCCCTACACCCCCCTCCCTATCTCTGTAATCCCCTCCAGCCCCTACACCCCCTCCCTATCTCTGTAACCCCCTCCAGCCCCTACACCCCCCTCCCTATCTCTGTAATCCCCTCCAGCCCCTACACCCCCTCCCTATCTCTGTAACCTCCTCCAGCCCCTACACCCCCCTCCCTATCTCTGTAATCCCCTCCAGCCCCTACACCCCCTCCCTATCTCTGTAACCCCCTCCAGCCCCTACACCCCCCTCCCTATCTCTGTAATCCCCTCCAGCCCCTACACCCCCTCCCTATCTCTGTAACCTCCTCCAGCCCCCTACACCCCCGCCCTATCTCTGTAACCTCCTCCAGCCCCCTACACCCCCTCCCTATCTCTGTAACCTCCTCCAGCCCCCTACAGCCCCTCCCTATCTCTGTAACCTCCTCCAGCCCCTACACCCCCCTCCCTATCTCTGTTCCCCCTTTAGACTATCTCTCCGTTTACTTGCTGCCGAAAGGAATCACCTCCCATTGTTCTGCACTAAACTGCTTTTGCCGCTTCTCTGCCCACCTCGCCAGTGTGTTTGTAATTCAAGGGCAGGCGAAGCGCAGGAGGGCAGTCAGAACTCCCGTACCCTGGCACCTCAGCAAGAATTAGCACCCACGGTGGAGGGTGTGGGACAGGATGGGGGTTTTGGGGGGGTAGGGAGTGTGGAGGGGGTGGGGGGAGATTCGCTCCAAACCGAGTGATGGCAATACTTGCATTTCACTAATGTTCATCCTCTCCTCCGGGCTGATCCAGGGGAAGGCAGACGCCTGATCCGCCTCGGAGCACTGGATAAAGGGGGAGAGACATTTGCAGAAAGTGGGACACGCGGCCTCCATCCCGTAGCAGCAGCACAGAAGCTGGGGCAGGAGCAGGGCCCGGATGAGGAGCGTGCGGGACAGGGAACTCTGCGCCATTCCGTAACTCCAGCACTGCACCCAACTCCAGGAGTTAGTGCCGAGAGAGAGAGAGAGACAGAGCGAGAGAGAGAGAGACAGAGTGAGAGAGACACACAGAGAGAGAGAGAGAGAGAGAGACAAACAGAGAGAGAGAGAGACACACACACACACAGTGAGCAACAGAGAGAGAGACAGAGCGAGAGAGAGAGAGAGAGACAGAGCGAGAGAGAGAGAAAGAGACAGAGTGAGAGAGAGAGACAGAGCGAGAGAGAGAGAGACAGAGTGAGAGAGACACAGAGAGAGAGAGAGAGAGAGAGACGGAGCGAGAGAGAGAGAAAGAGACAGAGTGAGATAGAGACACACAGAGAGAGAGAGAGCGACAGAGCGAGAGAGAGAGAGAGAGACAGAGCGAGAGAGACACACAGAGAGAGAGAGAGAGAGCGACAGAGCGAGAGAGAGAGAAAGAGACAGAGTGAGATAGAGACACACAGAGAGAGAGAGAGAGACAAACAGAGAGAGAGAGACACAGACACACAGTGAGCAACAGAGAGAGAGACAGAGCGAGAGAGAAAGAGACAGAGTGAGATAGAGACACACAGAGAGAGAGAGAGACAAAGAGAGAGAGAGAGAGACAGAGAGAGAGTGAGAGACAGACAGAGAGACAGAGACAGAGAGAGGCAGAAACAGAGAGGCAGAGAGAGATGGAGAGAGAGAGAGAGATGGAGAGAGAGAGAGATGGAGAGAGAAAGACAGAGAGTTGGAGAAAGAGATAGAGAGAGCGAGACAGCGAGAGAGAGAGAAAGAGACAGCGAGAGAGAGAGACAGAGAGAGAGACAGAGAGAGTGAGAGACAGACAGAGAGACAGAGGCAGAGACAGAGAGAGGCAGAGACAGAGAGAGATGGAGAGAGATGAAGAGAGAGAGACAGAGAGAGAGAGAGAGAGACAGACAGAGAGAGGCAGAGAGAGACAGAGAGAAACAGAGAGAGAGAGAGACAGAGAGAGAGAGAGAGAGAGATGGAGAGAGAGAGAGAGAGTTGGAGAAAGGGATAGAGAGAGAGAGGGAGAGACAGACAGAGGGAAAGAGAGAGAGAGTCAGAGGGAGAGAAAGAGACAGTCAAAAAGAGAGAAGGAGAGAGACAACGAGAAACAGAGAGAGAGAGAGACAGGGGGAGAGAGACACGCACAGAGACAGAGAGAGGCTGTTAGTCAGGACACAGCTTTCAGCACCCACTCCACAGTATCAGTGAATCAGGGAGTACGGTCGAGAGGCAGTGAGCCACCTCGCTGCTCTTAAAGGCAAGTGCGCAGCTTAAAGGGATGATGCTGCTGAAGCCTCCTGCTCCCCTGGTGTTTGCGACCTGTCAGAATATTGCTGCAATCTCTCTTCGGCCTCCCAATGAAGGGAGAGCTCTGACAATGCGGGCAGCGCAAGAAACAATACTTTTCACTGTATCCCAATACATGTGACAATAATAAGACCATAAGGCATAGGAGCAGAATGAGGCCACTCGGCCCATCGAGTCTGCTCCGCCATTCAATCATGGCTGATATTTTTCTCATCCCCGTTCTCCTGCCTTTTCCCCATAACCCCTGATCCCCTTATTAATCAAGAACCGATCTATCTCTGTCTTAAAGACACTCAATGACCCGGCCTCCTCTGCGGCAAAGAGTTCCACAGATTCACCACTCTCTGGCTGAAGAAATTCCTCCTCATCTCTGTTTTAAAGGATCGACCCTTCAGCCTGAGGTTGTGCCTCTGGTTCTAGTTTTTCCCACTAGTGGAAACATCCTCTCCACGTCCACTCTATCCAGGCCTCGCAGTATCCTGTAAGTTTCAATAAGATCCCCCCCCTCATCCTTCTAAACTCCCAACGAGCACAGACCCAGAGTCCTCAACCGTTCCTCATACGACAAGCTCTTCATTCCAGGGATCATTCTTGTGAACCTCCTCTGGACCCTTTCCAAGGCCCGGCACATCCTTCCTTAGATACGGAGCCCAAAACTGCTCTCAATACTCCAAATGGGGTCTGACCAGAGCCTTATACAGCCTCAGAAGTGCATCCCTGCTCTTGTATTCTAGCCCTCTCGACATGAATGCTAACATTGAATTTGCCTTCCTAACTGCCGACTGAACCTGCGCGTTAACCTTGAGAGAATCTTGAACAAGGACTCCCAAGTCCCTTTGTACTTCTGATTTCCTAAGCATGCCGATCAAATTGCCCATCTAAACTAGCCCCACTTGCCTGCATAGGGCCCATACCCCTCTGAACATTTCCTTCCCATGTATCTGTCCAAACATCATCGATGTCCCTGCCTCAGCAACTTCCTCCGGCAGCTCATTCCGCACACGGACCATCCACTGTGTCCAAATGTTGCTCCTCGGGTTCCCAATAATTCTTTCCTCTCTCAACTTAAACCTATGCCCTCGAGTTCTCGATTCCCCAACAGCATTCTCACCCCGATGCATTCCGGGAGATATCAGGGACAGGAGGACACAAAGTCAGCCAAAGAGGTCGGTTTTAATGAGCGTATTAAAGGGGGAGAGAGAGAGACAGAGAAAGACAGAGAGAGAGAGAGAGAGACAGAGTAAGACAGAGAGAGAGAGAGACAGAGAGAGAGAGAGACAGACAGAGTAAGACAGAGGGAGAGAGAGACAGAGAGAGAGAGAGAGACAGACAGACAGAGTAAGACAGAGAGAGAGAGAGACAGAGAGAGAGAGAGACAGACAGAGTAAGACAGAGGGAGAGAGAGACAGAGAGAGAGAGAGAGACAGACAGAGTAAGACAGAGAGAGAGAGAGACAGAGAGAGAGAGAGACAGACAGAGTAAGACAGAGAGAGAGAGAGAGACAGAGAGAGAGAGAAAGACAGAGAGAGACAGACAGACAGAGTAAGACAGACAGAGAGAGAGAGAGACAGAGAGAGAGAGAAAGACACAGAGAGAGAGACAGACAGAGGGAGAAAGAGAGAAAAACAGAGAGACAGAGAGAGAGAGAGAGAGACAGAGAGAAAGACAGAGAGAGAGAGACACAGAGAGAGACAGAGAGAGGCAATATCCTGATTCCCCCCCCTTCCCCCCGTATCCCTCGATCCCTTTAGCCCCAAGAGCGATATCCAATTTCTTCTTGAAATCACACAACGTTTTGGCCTCAACTACTTTCTGTGGGAGTGAATTCCACACATTCACCACCCTCTGGGTGAAGAAAGTTCTCCTCACCTCAGTCCTAAAGGTTTACCCCTTATCCTCAAACTGTGACCCCCTAATTGGGCGGAGAGGTGGCAGATGGAGTTTAATCCGGATAAATGCGAAGTGATGCATTTTGGAAGAAATAATGTAGGGAGGAGTTATACAATAAATGGCAGAGTCATCAGGAGTATAGAAACACAGAGGGACCTAGGCGTGCAAGTCCACAAATCCTTGAAGGTGGCAACACAGGTGGAGAAGGTGGTGAAGAAGGCATATGGTATGCTTGCCTTTATAGGACGGGGTATAGAGTATAAAAGCTGGAGTCTGATGATGCAGCTGTATAGAACGCTGGTTAGGCCACATTTGGAGTACTGCGTCCAGTTCTGGTCGCCGCACTACCAGAAGGACGTGGAGGCATTGGAGAGAGTGCAGAGAAGGTTTACCAGGATGTTGCCTGGTATGGAGGGTCTTAGCTATGAGGAGAGATTGGGTAGACTGGGGTTGTTCTCCCTGGAAAGACGGAGAATGAGGGGAGATCTAATAGAGGTGTACAAGATTATGAAGGGTATAGATAGGGTGAACAGTGGGAAGCTTTTTCCCAGGTCGGAGGTGACGATCACGAGGGGTCACGGGCTCAAGCTGAGAGGGGCGAAGTATAACTCAGATATCAGAGGGACGTTTTTTACACAGAGGGTGGTGGGGGCCTGGAATGCGCTGCCAAGTAGGGTGGTGGAGGCAGGCACGCTGACATCGTTTAAGACTTACCTGGATAGTCACATGAGCAGCCTGGGAATGGAGGCATACAAACGATTGGTCTAGTTGGACCAAGGAGCGGCACAGGCTTGGAGGGCCGAAGGGCCTGTTTCCTGTGCTGTACTGTTCTTTGTTCTTTGTTCTAATTCTGGACTCCTCCCACCATCGGGAACATTCTTTCTGAATCTACCCTGTTAGAATTTTCATAGAATGATGAGATTCATAGAAACCCTACAGTGCAGAAGGAGGCCATTCGGCCCATCGAGTCTGCACCGACCACAATCCCACCCAGGCCCTTCCCCCATATATTTACCTGCTAATCCTTCTAACCTACACATCTCAGGACACTAAGGGGCAATTTTAGCATGGCCAATCAACCTAACCCGCACATCTTTGGACTGTGGGAGGAAACCGGAGCACCCGGAGGAAACCCACGCAGACACGAGGAGAATGTACAAACTCCACACAGACAGTGACCCAAGCCGGGAATCGAACCCAGGTCCCTGGAGCTGTGAAGCACCAGTGCTAACCACTGTGCCACCGTGCCGCCCATAAGTTTTATAAGTTTCTATGAGATCCCCTCTCACTCTTCTAAACTCCAGTGAATATAATCCTCACCGACTTAGTCTCTCCTCATATGACAGACCTGCCATCCCAGGAATCAGCCTGATAAACCTTCGCTGGGCTCCCTCTATAGCAAGGACATCCTTCCTCAGATAAGGAGACCAAAACTGCACACAATACTCCAGGTGTGGCCTCACCAACGCCCTGTACAATTGCAGCAAAACATCCCTATCCCGATACTCAAATCCTCTCGCTATGAAGGCCAACATACCATCTGCCTTCTTTACTGCCTGCTGTACCTGCACGCTTACTTTCAGCGACTGATGCTCGAGGACCCCAAGGTTTCGCTGAGTATCCACCTCTCTCAATTTACACCCATCCGAGTAATAATCTGCCTTCAGGGAGTCAAATGGCAGGTTAACTTGAGTATAAGAATAAAGAGGTCTTTTACTGTTGTCCACAGTTTTGGTGAGGCCCACAGCCATGACCTTGTTGAATGGCGGGGCAGGCTCGAGGGGCCAGATGGCCGACTCCTGCTCCTATTTCTTATGTTCTTATGTTCTTACTTGCCTTGGAGATGATCCTGCAAAGGGTCACTAGATAGATCCCTGGGATGAGGGGGTTGCCCTATAATAAGAGGTTGAGTAGATTGTGTATATATTCCCTGGAGTTTAGAAGAATGAGACGTGATCTCATTGAATCATACAAGATTTGATTTGATTTATTACTAAGACATGTATTGCGTGTTATACAGACAAAGCATACCGTTCATAGAGTACATAGATTTAGAACAGTGCAGCACAGAACAGGCCCTTCGGCCCACGATGTTGTGCCGAGCTTTATCTGTAGATTTAATCTACTATTGTCACATGTATTGGGATACAGTGAAAAGTATTGTTTCTTGCACGCTATACAGACAAAGCATACCGCTCATAGAGTACATAGATTTGATTTATTCTTGTCACATGTATTGGGATACAGTGAAAAGTATTGTTTCTTGCACGCTATACAGACAAAGCATACCGCTCATAGAGTACATAGATTTGATTTATTATTGTCACATGTATTGGGATACAGTGAAAATTATTGTTCCTTGCGCACTATACAGACAAAGCATACCGTTCATAGAGAAGGAAAGGAGAGAGTGCAGAATGTAGTGTTACAGTCATAGCTAGGGTGTAGAGAAAGATCAACTTAATGCGAGGTCGGTCCATTCAAAAGTCTGACAGCAGCAGGGAAGAAGCTGTTCTTGAGTCGGTCGGTACGTGACCTCAGACTTTTGTATCTTTATCCCTTCGGAAGAAGGTGGAAGAGAGAATGTCCAGTCGTGAATGTAGCTAAGTCCATCACGCAAACCAGCCTTTGACCACCTAATCCATTGACTCTGTCTACACTTCCCGCTGCCTCGGGGAAAAGCAGCCGGCATAATCAAGGACCCCCCCACACACCCCGGACATTCTCTCTTCCACCTTCTTCCGTCGGGAAAAAGATACAAAGGTCTGAGGTCACGTACCGACCGACTCAAGAACAGCTTCTTCCCTGCTGCTGTCAGACTTTTGAATGGACCGACCTCACATTAAGCTGATCTTTCTCTACACCCTAGCTATGACTGTAACACTACATTCTGCACCCTCTCCTTTCCTTCCCTATGAACGGTATGCTTTGTCTGTATAACGCGCAAGAAACAATACTTTTCACTGTATCCCAATACATGTGACAATAATAAATCAAATCTATGTACTCTATGAATGGTATGCTTTGTCTGTATAGCGCGCAAGAAACAATACTTTTAACTGTATCCCAATACATGTGACAATAATAAATCAAATCTATGTACTCTATGAATGGTATGCTTTGTCTGTATAGTGCGCAAGAAACAATACTTTTAACTGTATCCCAATACATGTGACAATAATAAATCAAATCTATGTACTCTATGAACGGTATGCTTTGTCTGTATAGTGCGCAAGAAACAATACTTTTCACTGTATACCAAATTTCACTCCTAAAAGGAGTCTAAATTTTAGACTTGTGTCCGAGACTCCCCGCCAACCAACAGTTTGTTCTCTCTGTGGCCGGAATTCTCCCGCCTCGCCTGCCAGGGGAGCCGGAGCTGGCGGGACAATGGGAGGTCCGCTGAACCCCGGGCGGCATTTTCCAGTCTCGGCTCGAGCAAGTCTGTAAAATCCTGGCCCAGTGTATCCGAGGACAGGAGGTCTCATAGATACTATCGCCTCCAAACCAACACCACCAACCTCCCCCACCCGCACCCCTACCCCCCGCCCCCCCCCCCCCCCCCACCACCCCCCCTCCAGCCCTCCCCCCCCCGCCCCCCCGCCCCCCCGCCCTGCCCACCACCCGAAACCCACATGGCGAAGACTCAGGATGAAAGGAGACAATATGGGGAGCTTGGGATAACGAGAGGGATACTCTGTCTCGGTTCTCCATTAGAACGCTGGGGGGGGGGGTAGGGGAATTGTATGTGAGGCACTCAGAGAGCACGCAGAGCTGTAGCCTCTCCCAGCTAATTATAGTTTGGGGTTGATCCATTAGAGTGAGAGACAGAGGAGTTCAGCACGAAAGACCCGTGTTGCAATGTCGTGTTTCTCCATCTGTCTCCTGACCCTTTCTGAGAATGTGACCCAGCTCTCATCGATCTGGCAATTAATAATTCATAAAGAACATTAAATTCCAGTTGAATCCATCAAAACATGCCACCTGCTGCACTCACTCATAACAACTCAACAAGCCTGCCTCCGTCAAATGGTGCAACGGCCCACACAGTCCTAACTTAGAGCAGGCTAAATACAGCTCCTGTCTGTACAACACACTCAGATAAATACCCCACAGCTCTCACTGTAACACTGATATACCCCACACCCCTCACTGTAACACTGATATACCCCACACCCCTCACTGTAACACTGATATATCCCACACCCCACACTGTAACACTGATATACCCCACACCCCTCACTGTAACACTGATATATCCCACACCCCCTCACTGTAACACTGACATACCCCACACCCCACACTGTAACACTGATATACCCCACACCCCACACTGTAACACTCTGATATACCCCACACCCCTCACTGTAACACTGATATATCCCACACCCCACACTGTAACACTGATATACCCCACACCCCTCACTGTAACACTGATATATCCCACACCCCACACTGTAACACTGATATACCCCACACCCCCTCACTGTAACACTGATATACCCCACACCCCACACTGTAACACTGATATACCCCACACCCCACACTGTAACACTGATATACCCCACACCCCACACTGTAACACTGATATACCCCACACCCCACACTGTAACACTGATATACCCCACACCCCACACTGTAACACTGATATACCCCACACCCCACACTGTAACACTGATATACCCCACACCCCACACTGTAACACTGATATACCCTACACCCCACACTGTAACACTGATATATCCCACACCCCACACTGTAACACTGATATATCCCACACCCCCTCACTGTAACACTGATATACCCCACACCCCACACTGTAACACTGATATACCCCACACCCCACACTGTAACACTGATATATCCCACACCCCACACTGTAACACTGATATACCCCACACCCCACACTGTAACACTGATATATCCCACACCCCCTCACTGTAACACTCTGATATACCCCACACCCCTCACTGTAACACTCTGATATACCCCACACCCCTCACTGTAACACTCTGATATACCCCACACCCCTCACTGTAACACTGATATACCCACACCCCTCACTGTAACACTCTGATATACCCCACACCCCTCACTGTAACACTGATATACCCACACCCCTCACTGTAACACTCTAATATACCCCACACCCCTCACTGTAACACTCTGATATACCCCACACCCCTCACTGTAACACTCTGATATACCCCACACCCCTCACTGTAACACTGATATACCCACACCCCTCACTGTAACACTCTGATATACCCCACACCCCTCACTGTAACACTCTGATATACCCCACACCCCTCACTGTGACACTGATATACCCCACACCACTCACTGTAACACTCTGATATACCCCACACCCCACACTGTAACACTCTGATATATCCCACACCCCACACTGTAACACTGATATACCCCACACCACTCACTGTAACACTCTGATATACCCCACACCCCCCACTGTAACACTCTGATATATCCCACACCCCTCACTGTAACACTCTGATATATCCCACACCCCTCACTGTAACACTCTGATATATCCCACACCCCTCACTGTAACACTCTGATATATCCCACACCCCTCACTGTAACACTCTGATATATCCCACACCCCTCACTGTAACACTGATATACCCCACACCCCTCACTGTAACACTCTGATATACCCCACACCCCTCACTGTAACACTGATATGTCCCAGACCCCTCACTGTAACACTGATATATCCCACACCCCCTCACTGTAACACTCTGATATACCCCACACCCCCTCACTGTAACACTGATATACCCCACACCCCTCACTGTAACACTCTGATATACCCCACACCCCTCACTGTAACACACTGATATATACCACACCCCTCACTGTAACACTCTGATATACCCCACACCCCTCACTGTAACACTCTGATATACCCCACACCCCTCACTGTAACACAATGATATATCCCACACCCCTCACTGTAACACTCTGATATACCCCACACCCCTCACTGTAACACACTGATATATCCCACACCCCTCACTGTAACACTCTGATATACCCCACACCCCTCACTGTAACACGGATATACCCCACTCCCCTCACTGTAACACACTGATATACCCCACACCCCCTCACTGTAACACTGATATACCCCACACCCCTCACTGTAACACTCTGATATACCCCACACCCCTCACTGTAACACACTGATATACCCCACACCCCTCACTGTAACACTCTGATATACCCCACACCCCTCACTGTAACACACTGATATACCCCACACCCCTCACTGTAACACTCTGATATACCCCACACCCCTCACTGTAACACTCTGATATACCCCACACCCCTCACTGTAACACTCTGATATACCTCACACCCCTCACTGTAACACACTGATATACCCCACACCCCTCACTGTAACACTCTGATATACCCCACACCCCTCACTGTAACACACTGATATACCCCACACCCCTCACTGTAACACTCTGATATAACCCACACCCCTCACTGTAACACTGATATACCCCACACCCCTCACTGTAACACTGATATACCCCACACCCCTCACTGTAACACACTGATATACCCCACACCCCTCACTGTAACACTCTGATATACCCCACACCCCTCACTGTAACACACTGATATACCCCACACCCCTCACTGTAACACTCTGATATACCCCACACCCCTCACTGTAACACACTGATATACCCCACACCCCTCACTGTAACACTCTGATATCCCCCACACCCCTCACTGTAACACTCTGATATACCCCACACCCCTCACTGTAACACTCTGATATACCCCACATCCCTCACTGTAACACTCTGATATACCCCACACCCCTCACTGTAACACTCTGATATACCCCACACCCCTCACTGTAACACTCTGATATACCCCACACCCCTCACTGTAACACTCTGATATACCCCACATCCCTCACTGTAACACTCTGATATACCCCACACCCCTCACTGTAACACTCTGATATACCCCACACCCCTCACTGTAACACTGATATACCCACACCCCTCACTGTAACACTCTGATATACCCCACACCCCTCACTGTAACACGCTGATATACCCCACACCCCTCACTGTAACACTGATATACCCCACACCCCTCACTATAACACTGATATACCCCACACCCCTCACTGTAACACTGATATACCCCACACCCCTCACTGTAACACTCTGATATACCCCACACCCCTCACTGTAACACTCTGATATACCCCACACCCCTCACTGTAACACTGATATACCCCACACCCCTCACTATAACACTGATATACCCCACACCCCTCACTGTAACACTGATATACCCCACACCCCTCACTATAACACTGATATACCCCACACCCCTCACTGTAACACTGATATACCCCACACCCCTCACTGTAACACTCTGATATACCCCACACCCCTCACTGTAACACTCTGATATACCCCACACCCCTCACTGTAACACACTGATATACCCCACACCCCTCACTGTAACACTCAGATATACCCCACACCCCTCACTGTAACACACTGATATACCCCACACCCCTCACTGTAACACTCTGATATACCCACACCCCTCACTGTAACACGGATATAACCCACACCCCTCACTGTAACACTGATATACCCCACACCCCTCACTGTAACACTCTGATATACCCCACACCCCTCACTGTAACACTCTGATATACCCCACACCCCTCACTGTAACACTCTGATATACCCCACACCCCTCACTGTAACACTCTGATATATCCCACACCCGTCACTGTAACACTCTGATATACCCCACACCCGTCACTGTAACACACTGATATACCCCACACCCCTCACTGTAACACTCTGATATACCCCACACCCCTCACTGTAACACTCTGATATACCCCACACCCCTCACTGTAACACACTGATATACCCCACACCCCTCACTGTAACACTCTGATATAACCCACACCCCTCACTGTAACACTGATATACCCCACACCCCTCACTGTAACACTGATATACCCCACACCCCTCACTGTAACACACTGATATACCCCACACCCCTCACTGTAACACTCTGATATACCCCACACCCCTCACTGTAACACACTGATATACCCCACACCCCTCACTGTAACACTCTGATATACCCCACACCCCTCACTGTAACACACTGATATACCCCACACCCCTCACTGTAACACTCTGATATACCCCACACCCCTCACTGTAACACTCTGATATACCCCACACCCCTCACTGTAACACTCTGATATACCCCACACCCCTCACTGTAACACTCTGATATACCCCACACCCCTCACTGTAACACTCTGATATACCCCACACCCCTCACTGTAACACTCTGATATACCCCACACCCCTCACTGTAACACTCTGATATACCCCACATCCCTCACTGTAACACTCTGATATACCCCACACCCCTCACTGTAACACTCTGATATACCCCACACCCCTCACTGTAACACTGATATACCCACACCCCTCACTGTAACACTCTGATATACCCCACACCCCTCACTGTAACACGCTGATATACCCCACACCCCTCACTGTAACACTGATATACCCCACACCCCTCACTATAACACTGATATACCCCACACCCCTCACTGTAACACTGATATACCCCACACCCCTCACTGTAACACTCTGATATACCCCACACCCCTCACTGTAACACTCTGATATACCCCACACCCCTCACTGTAACACTGATATACCCCACACCCCTCACTATAACACTGATATACCCCACACCCCTCACTGTAACACTGATATACCCCACACCCCTCACTATAACACTGATATACCCCACACCCCTCACTGTAACACTGATATACCCCACACCCCTCACTGTAACACTCTGATATACCCCACACCCCTCACTGTAACACTCTGATATACCCCACACCCCTCACTGTAACACACTGATATACCCCACACCCCTCACTGTAACACTCTGATATACCCCACACCCCTCACTGTAACACACTGATATACCCCACACCCCTCACTGTAACACTCTGATATACCCACACCCCTCACTGTAACACGGATATAACCCACACCCCTCACTGTAACACTGATATACCCCACACCCCTCACTGTAACACTCTGATATACCCCACACCCCTCACTGTAACACTCTGATATACCCCACACCCCTCACTGTAACACTCTGATATACCCCACACCCCTCACTGTAACACTCTGATATACCCCACACCCCTCACTGTAACACACTGATATACCCCACACCCCTCACTGTAACACGGATATAACCCACACCCCTCACTGTAACACTGATATACCCCACACCCCTCACTGTAACACGGATATAACCCACACCCCTCATTGTAACACTGATATACCCCACACCCCTCACTGTAACACTGATATACCCCACACCCCTCACTGTAACACGGATATAACCCACACCCCTCACTGTAACACTCTGATATACCCCACACCCCTCACTGTAACACTCTGATATACCCCACTCCCCTCACTGTAACGCTCTGATATACCCCACACCCCTCACTGTAACACTGATATACCCCACACCCCTCACTGTAACACTCTGATATACCCCACACCCCTCACTGTAACACTCTGATATACCCCACACCCCTCACTGTAACACTGATATACCCCACACCCCTCACTATAACACTGATATACCCCACACCCCTCACTGTAACACTGATATACCCCACACCCCTCACTATAACACTGATATACCCCACACCCCTCACTGTAACACTGATATACCCCACACCCCTCACTGTAACACTCTGATATACCCCACACCCCTCACTGTAACACTCTGATATACCCCACACCCCTCACTGTAACACACTGATATACCCCACACCCCTCACTGTAACACTCAGATATACCCCACACCCCTCACTGTAACACACTGATATACCCCACACCCCTCACTGTAACACTCTGATATACCCACACCCCTCACTGTAACACGGATATAACCCACACCCCTCACTGTAACACTGATATACCCCACACCCCTCACTGTAACACTCTGATATACCCCACACCCCTCACTGTAACACTCTGATATACCCCACACCCCTCACTGTAACACTCTGATATACCCCACACCCCTCACTGTAACACTCTGATATACCCCACACCCGTCACTGTAACACACTGATATACCCCACACCCCTCACTGTAACACTCTGATATACCCCACACCCCTCACTGTAACACTCTGATATACCCCACACCCCTCACTGTAACACACTGATATACCCCACACCCCTCACTGTAACACTCTGATATAACCCACACCCCTCACTGTAACACTGATATACCCCACACCCCTCACTGTAACACTGATATACCCCACACCCCTCACTGTAACACACTGATATACCCCACACCCCTCACTGTAACACTCTGATATACCCCACACCCCTCACTGTAACACACTGATATACCCCACACCCCTCACTGTAACACTCTGATATACCCCACACCCCTCACTGTAACACACTGATATTCCCCACACCCCTCACTGTAACACTCTGATATACCCCACACCCCTCACTGTAACACTCTGATATACCCCACACCCCTCACTGTAACACTCTGATATACCCCACACCCCTCACTGTAACACTCTGATATACCCCACACCCCTCACTGTAACACTCTGATATACCCCACACCCCTCACTGTAACACTCTGATATACCCCACACCCCTCACTGTAACACTCTGATATACCCCACATCCCTCACTGTAACACTCTGATATACCCCACACCCCTCACTGTAACACTCTGATATACCCCACACCCCTCACTGTAACACTGATATACCCACACCCCTCACTGTAACACTCTGATATACCCCACACCCCTCACTGTAACACGCTGATATACCCCACACCCCTCACTGTAACACTGATATACCCCACACCCCTCACTATAACACTGATATACCCCACACCCCTCACTGTAACACTGATATACCCCACACCCCTCACTGTAACACTCTGATATACCCCACACCCCTCACTGTAACACTCTGATATACCCCACACCCCTCACTGTAACACTGATATACCCCACACCCCTCACTATAACACTGATATACCCCACACCCCTCACTGTAACACTGATATACCCCACACCCCTCACTATAACACTGATATACCCCACACCCCTCACTGTAACACTGATATACCCCACACCCCTCACTGTAACACTCTGATATACCCCACACCCCTCACTGTAACACTCTGATATACCCCACACCCCTCACTGTAACACACTGATATACCCCACACCCCTCACTGTAACACTCTGATATACCCCACACCCCTCACTGTAACACACTGATATACCCCACACCCCTCACTGTAACACTCTGATATACCCACACCCCTCACTGTAACACGGATATAACCCACACCCCTCACTGTAACACTGATATACCCCACACCCCTCACTGTAACACTCTGATATACCCCACACCCCTCACTGTAACACTCTGATATACCCCACACCCCTCACTGTAACACTCTGATATACCCCACACCCCTCACTGTAACACTCTGATATACCCCACACCCCTCACTGTAACACACTGATATACCCCACACCCCTCACTGTAACACGGATATAACCCACACCCCTCACTGTAACACTGATATACCCCACACCCCTCACTGTAACACGGATATAACCCACACCCCTCATTGTAACACTGATATACCCCACACCCCTCACTGTAACACTGATATACCCCACACCCCTCACTGTAACACGGATATAACCCACACCCCTCACTGTAACACTCTGATATACCCCACACCCCTCACTGTAACACTCTGATATACCCCACTCCCCTCACTGTAACGCTCTGATATACCCCACACCCCTCACTGTAACACTTTGATATATCCCACACCCCTCACTGTAACACTCTGATATACCCCACACCCCTCACTGTAACACTCTGATATACCCCACACCCCTCACTGTAACACTCCGATATACCCCACACCCCTCACTGTAACACTCTGATATACCCCACACCCCTCACTGTAACACTCTGATATACCCCACACCCCTCACTGTAACACTCTGATATACCCCACACCCCTCACTGTAACACTCTGATATACCCCACACCCCTCACTGTAACACACTGATATACCCCACACCCCTCACTGTAACACACTGATATACCCCACACCCCTCACTGTAACACTCTGATATACCCCACACCCCTCACTGTAACACTCTGATATACCCCACACCCCTCACTGTAACACTGATATACCCCACACCCCTCACTGTAACACTCTGATATACCCCACACCCCTCACTGTAACACTGATATACCCCACACCCCTCACTGTAACACTCTGATATACCCCACACCCCTCACTGTAACACTGATATACCCCACACCCCTCACTGTAACACTCTGATATACCCCACACCCCTCACTGTAACACTCTGATATACCCCACACCCCTCACTGTAACACTCTGATATACCCCGCACCCCTCACTGTAACACTCTGATATACCCCGCACCCCTCACTGTAACACTCTGATATACCCCACACCCCTCACTGTAACACTCTGATATACCCCACATCCCTCACTGTAACACTCTGATATACCCCACACCCCTCACTGTAACACTCTGATATACCCCACATCCCTCACTGTAACACTCTGATATACCCCACACCCCTCACTGTAACACTCTGATATACCCCACACCCCTCACTGTAACACTCTGATATACCCCACACCCCTCACTGTAACACTCTGATATACCCCGCACCCCTCACTGTAACACTCTGATATACCCCACACCCCTCACTGTAACACTCTGATATACCCCACACCCCTCACTGTAACACTCTGATATACCCCACACCCCTCACTGTAACACTCTGATATACCCCACACCCCTCACTGTAACACTCTGATATACCCCGCACCCCTCACTGTAACACTCTGATATACCCCACACCCCTCACTGTAACACTCTGATATACCCCACACCCCTCACTGTAACACTCTGATATACCCCACACCCCTCACTGTAACACTCTGATATACCCCACACCCATCACTGTAACACTCTGATATACCCCACACCCCTCACTGTAACACTCTGATATACCCCACACCCCTCACTGTAACACTGATATACCCCACACCCCTCACTGTAACACTCTGATATACCCCACATCCCTCACTGTAACACTGATATACCCCACACCCCTCACTGTAACACTGATATACCCCACACCCCTCACTGTAACACTGATATATCCCACACCCCTCACTGTAACACTGATATAGCCCACACCCCTCACTGTAACACTGATATAGCCCACACCCCTCACTGTAACACTGATATAGCCCACACCCCTCACTGTAACACTCTGATATATCACACACCCCTCACTGTAACACTCTGATCTACCCCCCACTGTAACACTCTGATATACCCCACACCCCTCGCTGTAACACTCTGATATACCCCACACCCCTCACTGTAACACTCTGATATACCCCACACCCCTCACTGTAACACTCTGATGTATCACACACCCCTCACTGTAACACTCTGATATACCCCACACCCCTCACTGTAACACTCTGATATAGCCCCAACCCTCACTGTAACACTGATATACCCCACACCCCTCACTGTAAGACTCTGATATACCCCACTCCCCTCACTGTAACACTCTGATATACCACCAACCCTCACTGTAACACTGATATACCCCACACCCCTCACTGTAACACTCTGATATACCCCCAACCCTCACTGTAACACTCTGATATACCCCCAACACTCACTGTAACACACTGATATACCCCACACCCCTCACTGTAACACTCCGATATACCCCACACCCCTCACTGTAACACTCTGATATACCCCACACCCCTCACTGTAACACTCTGATATACCCCACACCCCTCACTGTAACACTCTGATATACCCCACACCCCTCACTGTAACACTCTGATATACCCCACACCCCTCACTGTAACACACTGATATACCCCACACCCCTCACTGTAACACACTGATATACCCCACACCCCTCACTGTAACACTCTGATATACCCCACACCCCTCACTGTAACACTCTGATATACCCCACACCCCTCACTGTAACACTGATATACCCCACACCCCTCACTGTAACACTCTGATATACCCCACACCCCTCACTGTAACACTGATATACCCCACACCCCTCACTGTAACACTCTGATATACCCCACACCCCTCACTGTAACACTGATATACCCCACACCCCTCACTGTAACACTCTGATATACCCCACACCCCTCACTGTAACACTCTGATATACCCCACACCCCTCACTGTAACACTCTGATATACCCCACATCCCTCACTGTAACACTCTGATATACCCCACACCCCTCACTGTAACACTCTGATATACCCCACATCCCTCACTGTAACACTCTGATATACCCCACACCCCTCACTGTAACACTCTGATATACCCCACACCCCTCACTGTAACACTCTGATATACCCCACATCCCTCACTGTAACACTCTGATATACCCCACACCCCTCACTGTAACACTCTGATATACCCCACACCCCTCACTGTAACACTCTGATATACCCCACACCCCTCACTGTAACACTCTGATATACCCCGCACCCCTCACTGTAACACTCTGATATACCCCGCACCCCTCACTGTAACACTCTGATATACCCCACACCCCTCACTGTAACACTCTGATATACCCCACACCCCTCACTGTAACACTCTGATATACCCCACACCCCTCACTGTAACACTCTGATATACCCCGCACCCCTCACTGTAACACTCTGATATACCCCACACCCCTCACTGTAACACTCTGATATACCCCACACCCCTCACTGTAACACTCTGATATACCCCACACCCCTCACTGTAACACTCTGATATACCCCACACCCATCACTGTAACACTCTGATATACCCCACACCCCTCACTGTAACACTCTGATATACCCCACACCCCTCACTGTAACACTGATATACCCCACACCCCTCACTGTAACACTCTGATATACCCCACATCCCTCACTGTAACACTGATATACCCCACACCCCTCACTGTAACACTGATATACCCCACACCCCTCACTGTAACACTGATATATCCCACACCCCTCACTGTAACACTGATATAGCCCACACCCCTCACTGTAACACTGATATAGCCCACACCCCTCACTGTAACACTGATATAGCCCACACCCCTCACTGTAACACTCTGATATATCACACACCCCTCACTGTAACACTCTGATCTACCCCCCACTGTAACACTCTGATATACCCCACACCCCTCGCTGTAACACTCTGATATACCCCACACCCCTCACTGTAACACTCTGATATACCCCACACCCCTCACTGTAACACTCTGATGTATCACACACCCCTCACTGTAACACTCTGATATACCCCACACCCCTCACTGTAACACTCTGATATACCCCCAACCCTCACTGTAACACTGATATACCCCACACCCCTCACTGTAACACTCTGATATACCCCACTCCCCTCACTGTAACACTCTGATATACCCCCAACCCTCACTGTAACACTGATATACCCCACACCCCTCACTGTAACACTCTGATATACCCCCAACCCTCACTGTAACACTCTGATATACCCCACACCCCTCACTGTAACACTGATATATCCCACACCCCTCACTGTAACACTCTGATATACCCCACACCCCTCACTGTAACACTCTGATATACCCCCAACCCTCACTGTAACACTCTGATATACCCCACAGCCCTCACTGTAACACTCTGATATACCCCACACCCCTCACTGTAACACTCTGATATACCCCACACCCCTCACTGTAACACTCTGGTATACCCCACACCCCTCACTGTAACACTCTGATATACCCCCCAACCCTCACTGTAACACTCTGATATACCCCACACCCCTCACTGTAACACTCTGATATACCCCACACCCCTCACTGTAACACTCTGATATACCCCACACCCCTCACTGTAACACTCTGATATACCCCACACCCCTCACTGTAACACTCTGATATATCCCACACCCCTCACTGTAACACTGATATACCCCACACCCCTCACTGTAACACTCTGATATACCCCACACCCCTCACTGTAACACTGATATACCCCCAACCCTCACTGTAACATAGGCCGGTTAGCTTAACTTCCGCAGTCGGGAAAATGCTTGAATCTATCATCAAGGAAGAAATAGCGAGACATCTGGATAGAAATTGTCCCATTTGTAAGACGCAGCATGGGTTCATGAAGGGAAGGTCATGTTTGACTAATTTGGTGGAATTCTTTGAGAACATTACATGTGCAGTGGACAATGGGGAACCTGTGGATGTGGTGTATCTGGATTTCCAGGAGGCATTTGACAAGGTGCCGCACCAAAGACTGCTACATAAGATAAAGGTGCACGGTGTTACGGGTAATGTATTAGCATGGATAGAGGATTGGTTAACGAACAGAAAGCAAAGAGTGGGGGTAAATGGGTGTTTTTCTGGTTGGTGATCAGTGACTAGTGATGTGCCTCAGGGATCAGTGTTGGGACCACAATTGTTTACGATTTACATAGATGATTTGGAGTTGGGGACCAAGTGTAGTGTGTCAAAATCCGCAGATGACACTAAGATGGGTGGAAGAGCAAAGTGTGCAGAGGACACTGAAAGTCTGCAAAGGGATATAGATAGTCTAAGTGAGTGGGCGAGGGTCTGGCAGATGGAGCTCAATGTTGGTAAATGTGAGGTCATCCATTTTGGTAGGAATAACAGCAAAATGGACTATTATTTAAATGGTAAAAAATTGCAGCATGCTGCTGTGCAGAGGGACCTGGGTGTCCTTGTGCAGGAATCTCAAGGAGTTGGTTTGCAGGTGCAGCAGGTAATTAAGAATGCAAATGGAATTTTGTCCTTCGTTGCGAGAGGGATGGAGTTTAAAAACAGCGAGGTTATGTTGCAGCTGTATAAGGTGCTGGTGAGGCCACACCTGGAGTACTGTGTACAGTTCTGGTCTCCTTACTTGAGAAAGGATATACTGGCACTGGAGGGGGTGCAGAGGAGATTCACTAGGTTGATTCCGGAGTTGAGAGGGTTGGCTTATGAGGAGAGATTGAGTAGACTGGGGCTATACTCATTGGAATTCAGAAGAATGAGGGGAGATCTTATAGAAACATATAAGTTCTTATGTTCTTAACATTCTGACATATCCCACAACCCTCACTGTAACACTCTGATATACCCCACACCCCTCACTGTAACACTCTGATATACCCCACACCCCTCACTGTAACACTCTGATATATCCCACACGCCTCACTGTAACACTGATATACCCCACACCCCTCACTGTAACACTCTGATATACCCCACACCCCTCACTGTAACACTCTGATATACCCCACACCCCTCACTGTAACACTCTGATATACCCCACACCCCTCACTGTAACACTCTGATATACGCCACACCCCTCACTGTAACACACTGATATACCCCACACCCCTCACTGTAACACTCTGATATACCCCACACCCCTCACTGTAACACTCTGATATACCCCACACCCCTCACTGTAACACTCTGATATACCCCATACCCCTCACTGTAACACTCTGATATACCCCACACCCCTCACTGTAACACTCTGATATACCCCACACCCCTCACTGTAACACTCTGATATATCCCACACCCCTCACTGTAACACTCTGATATACCCCACACCCCTCACTGTAACACTGATATACCCCACACCCCTCACTGTAACACTCTGATATACCCCACACCCCTCACTGTAACACTCTGATATACCCCACACCCCTCACTGTAACACTCTGATATACCCCACACCCCTCACTGTAACACTCTGATATACCCCACACCCCTCACTGTAACATTCTGATATACCCCACACCCCTCACTGTAACACTCTGATATATCCCACACCCCTCACTGTAACACTCTGATATACCCCACACCCCTCACTGTAACACTCTGATATACCCCACACCCCTCACTGTAACACTCTGATATACCCCACATCCCTCAATGTAACACTCTGATATACCCCACACCCCTCACTGTAACACTCTGATATACCCCACACCCCTCACTGTAACACTCTGATATACCCCACACCCCTCACTGTAACACTCTGATATATCCCACACCCCTCACTGTAACACTCTGATATATCCCACACCCCTCACTGTAACACTCTGATATACCCCACACCCCTCACTGTAACACTCTGATATACCCCACACCCCTCACTGTAACACTCTGATATACCCCACACCCCTCACTGTAACACTCTGATATACCCCACACCCCTCACTGTAACACTCTGATATACCCCACACCGCTCACTGTAACACTCTGATATACCCCACACCCCTCACTGTAACACTCTGATATACCCCACACCCCTCACTGTAACACTCTGATATATCCCACACCCCTCACTGTAACACTCTGATATATCCCACACCCCTCACTGTAACACTCTGATATATCCCACATCCATCACTGTAACACTGATATACCTCACACTCCTCACTATAACACTGATATACCCCACACCCCTCACTGTAACACTGATATACCCCACACCCCTCACTGTAACACTGATATACCCCGCACCCCTCACTGTAACACACTGATATACCCCACACCCCTCACTGTAACACTCTGATATACCCCACACCGCTCACTGTAACACTCTGATATACCCCACACCCCTCACTGTAACACACTGATATACCCCACACCCCTCACTGTAACACACTGATATACCCCACACCCCTCACTGTAACACACTGATATACCCCACACCCCTCACTGTAACACACTGATATATCCCACACCCCTCAATGTAACACTCGGATATATCCCACATCCCTCACTGTAACACTCTGATATACCCCACACCCCTCACTGTAACACTGATATACCCACACCCCTCACTGTAACACTGATATACCCACACCCCTCACTGTAACACTGATATACCCACACCCCTCACTGTAACACTGATATACCCCACACCCCTCACTGTAACACTGATATAGCCCACACCCCTCACTGTAACACTGATATACCCCACACCCCTCACTGTAACACTGATATACCCCACACCCCTCACTGTAACACTGATATACCCACACCCCTCACTGTAACACTCTGATACACCCCACACCCCTCACTGTAACACACTGATATACCCCACACCCCTCACTGTAACACTCTGATATACCCCACACCCCTCACTGTAACACTGATATACCCCACACCCCCTCACTGTAACACTCTGATATACCCCACACCCCTCACTGTAACACTCTGATATACCCCACACCCCTCACTGTAACACTCTGATATACCCCACACCCCTCACTGTAACACTCTGATATACCCCACACCCCTCACTGTAACACTGATATACCCCACACCCCTCACTGTAACACTCTGATATACCCCACACCCCTCACTGTAACACACTGATATACCCCACACCCCTCACTGTAACACACTGATATACCCCACACCCCTCACTGTAACACTGATATACCCCGCACCCCTCACTGTAACACACTGATATACCCCACACCCCTCACTGTAACACTCTGATATACCCCACACCGCTCACTGTAACACTCTGATATACCCCACACCCCTCACTGTAACACACTGATATACCCCACACCCCTCACTGTAACACACTGATATACCCCACACCCCTCACTGTAACACACTGATATACCCCACACCCCTCACTGTAACACACTGATATATCCCACACCCCTCAATGTAACACTCGGATATATCCCACATCCCTCACTGTAACACTCTGATATACCCCACACCCCTCACTGTAACACTGATATACCCACACCCCTCACTGTAACACTGATATACCCACACCCCTCACTGTAACACTGATATACCCACACCCCTCACTGTAACACTGATATACCCCACACCCCTCACTGTAACACTGATATAGCCCACACCCCTCACTGTATCACTGATATACCCCACACCCCTCACTGTAACACTGATATACCCCACACCCCTCACTGTAACACTGATATACCCACACCCCTCACTGTAACACTCTGATATACCCCACACCCCTCACTGTAACACACTGATATACCCCACACCCCTCACTGTAACACTCTGATATACCCCACACCCCTCACTGTAACACTGATATACCCCACACCCCCTCACTGTAACACTCTGATATACCCCACACCCCTCACTGTAACACTCTGATATACCCCACACCCCTCACTGTAACACTCTGATATACCCCACACCCCTCACTGTAACACTCTGATATACCCCACACCCCTCACTGTAACACTGATATACCCCACACCCCTCACTGTAACACTCTGATATACCCCACACCCCTCACTGTAACACACTGATATACCCCACACCCCTCACTGTAACACACTGATATACCCCACACCCCTCACTGTAACACTCTGATATACCCCACACCCCTCACTGTAACACACTGATATACCCCACACCCCTCACTGTAACACTCTGATATACCCCATACCCCTCACTGTAACACTCTGATATACCCCACACCCCTCACTGTAACACTCTGATATACCCCACACCCCTCACTGTAACACTCTGATATATCCCACACCCCTCACTGTAACACTCTGATATACCCCACACCCCTCACTGTAACACTGATATACCCCACACCCCTCACTGTAACACTCTGATATACCCCACACCCCTCACTGTAACACTCTGATATACCCCACACCCCTCACTGTAACACTCTGATATACCCCACACCCCTCACTGTAACACTCTGATATACCCCACACCCCTCACTGTAACATTCTGATATACCCCACACCCCTCACTGTAACACTCTGATATATCCCACACCCCTCACTGTAACACTCTGATATACCCCACACCCCTCACTGTAACACTCTGATATACCCCACACCCCTCACTGTAACACTCTGATATACCCCACATCCCTCAATGTAACACTCTGATATACCCCACACCCCTCACTGTAACACTCTGATATACCCCACACCCCTCACTGTAACACTCTGATATACCCCACACCCCTCACTGTAACACTCTGATATATCCCACACCCCTCACTGTAACACTCTGATATATCCCACACCCCTCACTGTAACACTTTGATATACCCCACACCCCTCACTGTAACACTCTGATATACCCCACACCCCTCACTGTAACACTCTGATATATCCCACACCCCTCACTGTAACACACTGATATACCCCACACCCCTCACTGTAACACTCTGATATACCCCACACCGCTCACTGTAACACTCTGATATACCCCACACCCCTCACTGTAACACTCTGATATACCCCACACCCCTCACTGTAACACTCTGATATATCCCACACCCCTCACTGTAACACTCTGATATATCCCACACCCCTCACTGTAACACTCTGATATATCACACACCCCTCACTGTAACACTGATATACCCCACACCCCTCACTGTAACACTGATATACCTCACACTCCTCACTATAACACTGATATACCCCACACCCCTCACTGTAACACTGATATACCCCACACCCCTCACTGTAACACTGATATACCCCGCACCCCTCACTGTAACAGACTGATATACCCCACACCCCTCACTGTAACACTCTGATATACCCCACACCGCTCACTGTAACACTCTGATATACCCCACACCCCTCACTGTAACACACTGATATACCCCACACCCCTCACTGTAACACACTGATATACCCCACACCCCTCACTGTAACACACTGATATACCCCACACCCCTCACTGTAACACACTGATATATCCCACACCCCTCAATGTAACACTCGGATATATCCCACATCCCTCACTGTAACACTCTGATATACCCCACACCCCTCACTGTAACACTGATATACCCACACCCCTCACTGTAACACTGATATACCCACACCCCTCACTGTAACACTGATATACCCACACCCCTCACTGTAACACTGATATACCCCACACCCCTCACTGTAACACTGATATAGCCCACACCCCTCACTGTAACACTGATATACCCCACACCCCTCACTGTAACACTGATATACCCCACACCCCTCACTGTAACACTGATATACCCACACCCCTCACTGTAACACTCTGATATACCCCACACCCCTCACTGTAACACACTGATATACCCCACACCCCTCACTGTAACACTCTGATATACCCCACACCCCTCACTGTAACACTGATATACCCCACACCCCCTCACTGTAACACTCTGATATACCCCACACCCCTCACTGTAACACTCTGATATACCCCACACCCCTCACTGTAACACTCTGATATACCCCACACCCCTCACTGTAACACTCTGATATACCCCACACCCCTCACTGTAACACACTGATATACCCCACACCCCTCACTGTAACACACTGATATACCCCACACCCCTCACTGTAACACACTGATATATCCCACACCCCTCAATGTAACACTCGGATATATCCCACATCCCTCACTGTAACACTCTGATATACCCCACACCCCTCACTGTAACACTGATATACCCACACCCCTCACTGTAACACTGATATACCCACACCCCTCACTGTAACACTGATATACCCACACCCCTCACTGTAACACTGATATACCCCACACCCCTCACTGTAACACTGATATAGCCCACACCCCTCACTGTATCACTGATATACCCCACACCCCTCACTGTAACACTGATATACCCCACACCCCTCACTGTAACACTGATATACCCACACCCCTCACTGTAACACTCTGATATACCCCACACCCCTCACTGTAACACACTGATATACCCCACACCCCTCACTGTAACACTCTGATATACCCCACACCCCTCACTGTAACACTGATATACCCCACACCCCCTCACTGTAACACTCTGATATACCCCACACCCCTCACTGTAACACTCTGATATACCCCACACCCCTCACTGTAACACTCTGATATACCCCACACCCCTCACTGTAACACTCTGATATACCCCACACCCCTCACTGTAACACTGATATACCCCACACCCCTCACTGTAACACTCTGATATACCCCACACCCCTCACTGTAACACACTGATATACCCCACACCCCTCACTGTAACACACTGATATACCCCACACCCCTCACTGTAACACTCTGATATACCCCACACCCCTCACTGTAACACACTGATATACCCCACACCCCTCACTGTAACACTCTGATATACCCCATACCCCTCACTGTAACACTCTGATATACCCCACACCCCTCACTGTAACACTCTGATATACCCCACACCCCTCACTGTAACACTCTGATATATCCCACACCCCTCACTGTAACACTCTGATATACCCCACACCCCTCACTGTAACACTGATATACCCCACACCCCTCACTGTAACACTCTGATATACCCCACACCCCTCACTGTAACACTCTGATATACCCCACACCCCTCACTGTAACACTCTGATATACCCCACACCCCTCACTGTAACACTCTGATATACCCCACACCCCTCACTGTAACATTCTGATATACCCCACACCCCTCACTGTAACACTCTGATATATCCCACACCCCTCACTGTAACACTCTGATATACCCCACACCCCTCACTGTAACACTCTGATATACCCCACACCCCTCACTGTAACACTCTGATATACCCCACATCCCTCAATGTAACACTCTGATATACCCCACACCCCTCACTGTAACACTCTGATATACCCCACACCCCTCACTGTAACACTCTGATATACCCCACACCCCTCACTGTAACACTCTGATATATCCCACACCCCTCACTGTAACACTCTGATATATCCCACACCCCTCACTGTAACACTTTGATATACCCCACACCCCTCACTGTAACACTCTGATATACCCCACACCCCTCACTGTAACACTCTGATATATCCCACACCCCTCACTGTAACACACTGATATACCCCACACCCCTCACTGTAACACTCTGATATACCCCACACCGCTCACTGTAACACTCTGATATACCCCACACCCCTCACTGTAACACTCTGATATACCCCACACCCCTCACTGTAACACTCTGATATATCCCACACCCCTCACTGTAACACTCTGATATATCCCACACCCCTCACTGTAACACTCTGATATATCACACACCCCTCACTGTAACACTGATATACCCCACACCCCTCACTGTAACACTGATATACCTCACACTCCTCACTATAACACTGATATACCCCACACCCCTCACTGTAACACTGATATACCCCACACCCCTCACTGTAACACTGATATACCCCGCACCCCTCACTGTAACAGACTGATATACCCCACACCCCTCACTGTAACACTCTGATATACCCCACACCGCTCACTGTAACACTCTGATATACCCCACACCCCTCACTGTAACACACTGATATACCCCACACCCCTCACTGTAACACACTGATATACCCCACACCCCTCACTGTAACACACTGATATACCCCACACCCCTCACTGTAACACACTGATATATCCCACACCCCTCAATGTAACACTCGGATATATCCCACATCCCTCACTGTAACACTCTGATATACCCCACACCCCTCACTGTAACACTGATATACCCACACCCCTCACTGTAACACTGATATACCCACACCCCTCACTGTAACACTGATATACCCACACCCCTCACTGTAACACTGATATACCCCACACCCCTCACTGTAACACTGATATAGCCCACACCCCTCACTGTAACACTGATATACCCCACACCCCTCACTGTAACACTGATATACCCCACACCCCTCACTGTAACACTGATATACCCACACCCCTCACTGTAACACTCTGATATACCCCACACCCCTCACTGTAACACACTGATATACCCCACACCCCTCACTGTAACACTCTGATATACCCCACACCCCTCACTGTAACACTGATATACCCCACACCCCCTCACTGTAACACTCTGATATACCCCACACCCCTCACTGTAACACTCTGATATACCCCACACCCCTCACTGTAACACTCTGATATACCCCACACCCCTCACTGTAACACTCTGATATACCCCACACCCCTCACTGTAACACTGATATACCCCACACCCCTCACTGTAACACTCTGATATACCCCACACCCCTCACTGTAACACACTGATATACCCCACACCCCTCACTGTAACACACTGATATACCCCACACCCCTCACTGTAACACTGATATACCCCGCACCCCTCACTGTAACACACTGATATACCCCACACCCCTCACTGTAACACTCTGATATACCCCACACCGCTCACTGTAACACTCTGATATACCCCACACCCCTCACTGTAACACACTGATATACCCCACACCCCTCACTGTAACACACTGATATACCCCACACCCCTCACTGTAACACACTGATATACCCCACACCCCTCACTGTAACACACTGATATATCCCACACCCCTCAATGTAACACTCGGATATATCCCACATCCCTCACTGTAACACTCTGATATACCCCACACCCCTCACTGTAACACTGATATACCCACACCCCTCACTGTAACACTGATATACCCACACCCCTCACTGTAACACTGATATACCCACACCCCTCACTGTAACACTGATATACCCCACACCCCTCACTGTAACACTGATATAGCCCACACCCCTCACTGTAACACTGATATACCCCACACCCCTCACTGTAACACTGATATACCCCACACCCCTCACTGTAACACTGATATACCCACACCCCTCACTGTAACACTCTGATATACCCCACACCCCTCACTGTAACACACTGATATACCCCACACCCCTCACTGTAACACTCTGATATACCCCACACCCCTCACTGTAACACTGATATACCCCACACCCCCTCACTGTAACACTCTGATATACCCCACACCCCTCACTGTAACACTCTGATATACCCCACACCCCTCACTGTAACACTCTGATATACCCCACACCCCTCACTGTAACACTCTGATATACCCCACACCCCTCACTGTAACACTGATATACCCCACACCCCTCACTGTAACACTCTGATATACCCCACACCCCTCACTGTAACACACTGATATACCCCACACCCCTCACTGTAACACACTGATATACCCCACACCCCTCACTGTAACACTCTGATATACCCCACACCCCTCACTGTAACACACTGATATACCCCACACCCCTCACTGTAACACTCTGATATACCCCACACCCCTCACTGTAACACTCTGATATACCCCACACCCCTCACTGTAACACTCGGATATACCCCACACCCCTCACTGTAACACTCTGATATACCCCACACCCCTCACTGGAACACACTGATTTACCCCACACCCCTCACTATAACTCTATGAATTATCCCAATTTGCAATAATATTAGCTGGACCATTTTCCTTGCAAAGCCATCTAGTGTGGATTAAATAGAAAGGTGGTCACCTGTTCCTCTAGCTCCAACAGTTTCTTTGGTGGCATTTCCAAGGAGTGTTATTCAAGCTGAGGTCCTTGTGAATGCTTGGCTGACCTTCAAAAGCTACAAAGGCCCTTATCTCAGCAGGGGATTTGGAATTCAAGGCATGATTGACAATTTAAAGAGCCTGTTAAAGGCTTGGCCGTCATTGATGTGAATGCTGTTTCAAGGTGCGTTTGTCTTTGTGACAAGTGGGCCACTTGAGCTGATCTAAAAGCTGCGTTTGGGTTTCATTAGTGGAAAACAGTCAACTGCCAAATGTTTACGAGCGACAGCCTCCCTACCCCGCCACCGGCAGGCACCACGGCCGCTGAAGTTGAGGGCCCACGGATCTGGGTTCTGTGGGCCCTCAACTCCAACCCTCCCCGGCCTCGCAGGAGGCAGGTCTGGATGCACTGAGGAGGCGTTGGGGCAGTCTGCCGGCTGGCGGGTCCCGCCTCGGCTCATGAAAGCCTGGCCCGGGGAGTCACAGTCGATGGCGGACCAGTGAGGCAGCAT
>NW_027591716.1:65000-76907 GCF_964213995.1 Mustelus asterias
GGGGCAGAGAAGGGGGAAGTGGGTAGGACAGAGGGGGGGCAGAGGGTGGGTGGCAAGGGGGGCAGGGGGCAGAGGGGTGGGGCAGAGGGGTGCAGACATAAGGGGCAGAGGGCGGCAGAGGGGGGGGGCGGATAGGGGGGGCAGAGAGTGGGGCGGGGGGGCGGAGAGGGGGGGTGGCGAGTGGGGGCGGGGGGCGGAGGGGGGGGGCGGAGAGGGGGGCACAGAGGGGAGGGCGGAGAGGGGAGGGCGGAGGGGGGGTGGTGGAGAGGGGGGGGCGGAGGGGGAGCAGAGGGGCGGGGCGGAGGGGGGCGGAGGGGGGGCGGAGAGGTGGGGGCGGAGAGGTGGGGGCGGAGAGGGTGGGTGGAGAAGGGGGCGGAGAGGAGGGGGCGGAGAGGGTGGGGGTGCAGAGAGGGGGGGCCGGAGAAGGGGGGAAGAGACGGGGGCAGAGAAGGGGGGTGCAGGGGGGAAGAGAGGGGGGGGCAGAGAGTGGGGGAAGAGACGGGGGCAGAGAAGGGGGGGCAGGGGAGGGAAGAGGGGGGGGCAGAGAGGGGGGCAGAGAGGGGTGCAGAGTGGGGGGGCAGGAGAGGGGGGGCAGAGAGGGGGGGCAGAGAGGGGGGGCAGAGAGGGGGGGCAGAGAGGGGGGGGGCAGAGAGGCGGGGCAGAGAGGGGGTGCAGAGGGGGGGCAGAGAGGGGGGCGGCAGAGGCGGGGGTTGTGGTGAACCAAAGATGGTTACCACTATGGGTACTGAACCATAGATGGTTAGCACTATGGGTACTTGTACATATGTTACTGTTGTCACTGTTGGGGTTAGGGTTGGGCTGTTCTACCTGTTGATATTGTTCTGTGGTACACTCCGGTTGGCTCCGCCTACCTGTAGGAGTATAAAGGTCACTGCACTGCCTGGTGACCCTTTAGTCTGGATTGTATTGTATATAGTATGCTCCATTCTTGTTACTAATAAAAGCCTTTATTTCCCAGGTACGATCCAGCCTCCCGAGTGATTTAATTGCGCATCAGGGGTGGCACTGTGGGAGGGTCAGTGCTGAGGGAGCGCCGCACTGTGGGAGGGTCAGTGCTGAGGGAGCCGCCGCACTGTGGGAGGGTCAGTGCTGAGGGAGCGCCGCACTGTGGGAGGGTCATGCTGAGGGAGCACCGCACTGTGGGAGGGTCAGTGCTGAGGGAGCGCCGCACTGTGGGAGGGTCATGCTGAGGGGGCGCCGCACTGTGGGAGGGTCATGCTGAGGGGGCGCCGCACTGTGGGAGGGTCATGCTGAGGGGGCGCCGCACTGTGGTAGGGTCAGTGCTGAGGGAGCGCCGCACTGTGGGAGGGTCATGCTGAGGGGGCCCCGCACTGTGGGAGGGTCAGTGCTGAGGGAGCGACGCACTGTGGGAGGGTCAGTGGCTGAGGGAGCGCCGCACTGTGGAGGGTCGGTGCTGAGGGAGCGCCGCACTGTGGGAGGGTCGGTGCTGAGGGAGCGCCGCACTGTGGGAGGGTCGGTGCTGAGGGAGCGCCGCACTGTGGGAGGGTCAGTGCTGAGGGAGCGCCGCACTGTGGGAGGGTCAGGACTGAGGGAGCGCCGCACTGTGGGAGGGTCAGTGCTGAGGGAGCGCCGCACTGTGGGAGGGTCAGTGAGGGAGCGCCACACTGTGGGAGGGTCAGTGCTGAGGGAGCGCCGCACTGTGTGAGGGTCAGTGCTGAGGGAGCGCCGCACTGTGGGAGGGTCAGTGCTGAGGGAGTGCCGCACTGTGGGAGGGTCAGTGCTGAGGGAGCGCCGCACTGTGGGAGGGTCAGTGCTGAGGGAGCGCCGCACTGTGGGAGGGTCAGTGCTGAGGGAGCGCCACACTGTGGGAGGGTCAGTGCTGAGGGAGCGCCGCGCTGTGGGAGGGTCAGTGCTGAGGGAGCACCGCACTGTGGGAGGGTCGGTGCTGAGGGAGCGCCGCACTGTGGGAGGGTCAGTGCTGAGGGAGCGCCGCGCTGTGGGAGGGTCAGTGCTGAGGGAGCGCCGCACTGTGGGAGGGTCAGTGCTGAGGGAGCGCCGCACTGTGGGAGGGTCAGTGCTGAGGGAGCGCCGCGCTGTGGGAGGGTCAGTGCTGAGGGAGCGCCGCACTGTGGGAGGGTCAGTGCTGAGGGAGCGCCGCACTGTGGGAGGGTCAGTGCTGAGGGAGCGCCACACTGTGGGAGGGTCAGTGCTGAGGGAGCGCCGCGTTGTGGGAGGGTCAGTGCTGAGGGAGCACCGCACTGTGGGAGGGTCGGTGCTGAGGGAGCGCCGCACTGTGGGAGGGTCAGTGCTGAGGGAGCGCCGCGCTGTGGGAGGGTCAGTGCTGAGGGAGCGCCGCACTGTGGGAGGGTCAGTGCTGAGGGAGCGCCGCACTGTGGGAGGGTCAGTGCTGAGGGAGCGCCGCGCTGTGGGAGGGTCAGTGCTGAGGGAGCGCCGCACTGTGGGAGGGTCAGTGCTGAGGGAGCGCCGCACTGTGGGAGGGTCAGTGCTGAGGGAGCGCCGCACTGTGTGAGGGTCGGTGCTGAGGGAGCGCCGCACTGTGGGAGGGTCAGTGCTGAGGGAGCGCCGCACTGTGGGAGGGTCAGTGAGGGAGCGCCGCACTGTGGGAGGGTCAGTGAGGGAGCGCCACACTGTGGGAGGGTCAGTGCTGAGGGAGCTCCGCACTGTGGGAGGCTCAGTGAGGGAGCGCCGCACTGTGGGAGGGTTTCGACGGGGAGGATGGACTGCAATCCAAGGGGAGAGGGCCGGTGTCAGTGACTGTGGGGAGGGGGACGTCCTGTTGGCCCTGTTTGGCCAAGTTGGCACAGTAAGAAGTTTAACAACACCAGGTTAAAGTCCAACAGGTTTATTTGGTAGCAAAAGCCACACAAGCTTTCGGAGCTCTAAGCCCCTTCTTCAGGTGAGTGGGAATTCTGTTCACAAACAGGGCATATAAAGACACAGACTCAATTTACATGAATAATGGTTGGAATGCGAATACTTACAACTAATCCAGTCTTGAAGAAACAAAACAACGTGAGTGGAGAGAGCATCAAGACAGGCTAAAAAGATGTGTATTGTCTCCAGACAAGACAGCCAGTGAAACTCTGCAGGTCCACGCAACTGTGGGGGTTACAGATAGTGTGACATGAACCCAATATCCCGGTTGAGGCCGTCCTCATGTGTGCAGAACTTGGTTATCAGTCTCTGCTCAGCGACTCTGCGCTGTCGTGTGTTGTGAAGGCCGCCTTGGAGAACGCTTACCCGAATATCAGAGGCCGAATGCCCGTGACCGCTGAAGTGCTCCCCAACAGGAAGAGAACAGTCTTGCCTGGTGATTGTTGAGCGGTGTTCATTCATCCGTTGTCGCAGCGTCTGCGTGGTTTCCCCAATGTACCATGCCTCGGGACATCCTTTCCTGCAGCGTATCAGGTAGACAACGTTGGCCGAGTCGCAAGAGTAGGTACCGTGTACCTGGTGGATGGTGTTCTCACGTGAGACGATGGCATCCGTGTCGATGATCCGGCACGTCTTGCAGAGGTTGCTGTGGCAGGGTTGTGTGGTGTCGTGGTCACTGTTCTCCTGAAGGCTGGGTAGTTTGCTGCGGACAATGGTCAGTTTGAGGTGGCCAAGTTGGCAGCAGCTGCAGTCTGGGCTTGACTGAATGTGGACCGCTGCTGCCCCCTGCTGGAGGGAGACAGGGCAGCAGCAAGCTGCCCTCGACCCAGTGTGAACGGTTCTGTCAGCAAGAGGCCTGGCCCAAGGGGGGGCTGAATAAAGACACATAAGCTGGATAGAGAGGGACGCGTAGATCCACCCCCCACCCCCACAACACCAAATTACAGGGAGTGCAGGAAAAACTCCACTGCTCGGGAAACATTTGTGCAGAGAGAGAGAAGTCAAAAACGTGCCAAACCACCGAACCCAGACAGGAAATACCCTGTAAGTGTTTGATGGGGACAGTGTAGAGGGAGCTTTACTCTGTATCTAACCCCGTGCTGTACCTGTCCTGGGAGTGTTTGATGGGGACAGTGTAGAGGGAGCTTTACTCTGTATCTAACCCCGTGCTGTACCTGTCCTGGGAGTGTTTGATGGGGACAGTGTAGAGGGAGCTTTACTCTGTATCTAACCCCGTGCTGTACCTGTCCTGGGAGTGTTTGATGGGGGACAGTGTAGAGGGAGCTTTACTCTGTATCTAACCCCGTGCTGTACCTGTCCTGGGAGTGTTTGATGGGGACAGTGCAGAGGGAGCTTTACTCTGTATCTAACCCCGTGCTGTACCTGTCCTGGGAGTGTTTGATGGGAGACAGTGTAGAGGGAGCTTTACTCTGTATCTAACCCCGTGCTGTACCTGTCCTGGGAGTGTTTGATGGGGGACAGTGTAGAGGGAGCTTTACTCTGTATCTAACCCCGTGCTGTACCTGTCCTGGGAGTGTTTGATGGGGACAGTGTAGAGGGAGCTTTACTCTGTATCTAACCCCGTGCTGTACCTGTCCTGGGAGTGTTTGATGGGGACAGTGTAGAGGGAGCTTTACTCTGTATCTAACCCCGTGCTGTCCCTGTCCTGGGAGTGTTTGATGGGGACAGTGTAGAGGGAGCTTTACTCTGTATCTAACCCCGTGCTGTACCTGTCCTGGGAGTGTTTGATGGGAGACAGTGTAGAGGGAGCTTTACTCTGTATCTAACCCCGTGCTGTACCTGTCCTGGGAGTGTTTGATGGGGACAGTGTAGAGGGAGCTTTACTCTGTATCTAACCCCGTGCTGTACCTGTCCTGGGAGTGTTTGATGGGGACAGTGTAGAGGGAGCTTTACTCTGTATCTAACCCCGTGCTGTACCTGTCCTGGGAGTGTTTGATGGGAGACAGTGTAGAGGGAGCTTTACTCTGTATCTAACCCCGTGCTGTACCTGTCCTGGGAGTGTTTGATGGGGACAGTGTAGAGGGAGCTTTACTCTGTATCTAACTCCGTGCTGTACCTGTCCTGGGAATGTTTGATGGGGACAGTGTAGAGGGAGCTTTACTCTGTATCTAACCCCGTGCTGTACCTGTCCTGGGAGTGTTTGATGGGGGACAGTGTAGAGGGAGCTTTACTCTGTATCTAACTCCGTGCTGTACCTGTCCTGGGAATGTTTGATGGGGACAGTGTAGAGGGAGCTTTACTCTGTATCTAACCCCGTGCTGTACCTGTCCTGGGAGTGTTTGATGGGGACAGTGTAGAGGGAGCTTTACTCTGTATCTAACCCCGTGCTGTACCTGTCCTGGGAGTGTTTGATGGGGACAGTGTAGAGGGAGCTTTACTCTGTATCTAACCCCGTGCTGTACCTGTCCTGGGAATGTTTGATGGGGACAGTGTAGAGGGAGCTTTACTCTGTATCTAACCCCGTGCTGTACCTGTCCTGGGAGTGTTTGATGGGGGACAGTGCAGAGGGAGCTTTACTCTGTATCTAACCCCGTGCTGTCCCTGTCCTGGGAGTGTTTGATGGGGACAGTGTAGAGGGAGCTTTACTCTGTATCTAACCCCGTGCTGTACCTGTCCTGGGAGTGTTTGATGGGGACAGTGTAGAGGGAGCTTTACTCTGTATCTAACCCCGTGCTGTACCTGTCCAGGGAGTGTTTGATGGGGGTCAGTGTAGAGGGAGCTTTACTCTGTATCTAACCCCGTGCTGTACCTGTCCTGGGAGTGTTTGATGGGGACAGTGTAGAGGGAGCATTACTCTGTATCTAACCCCGTGCTGTATCTGCCCTGGGAGTGTTTGATGGGGGACAGTGTAGAGGGAGCTTTACTCTGTATCTAACCCCGTGCTGTACCTGTCCTGGGAGTGTTTGATGGGGACAGTGTAGAGGGAGCTTTACTCTGTATCTAACCCCGTGCTGTATCTGCCCTGGGAGTGTTTCATGGGGGACAGTGTAGAGGGAGCTTTACTCTGTATCTAACCCCGTGCTGTATCTGCCCTGGGAGTGTTTGATGGGGGACAGTGTAGAGGGAGCTTTACTCTGTATCTAACCCCGTGCTGTACCTGTCCAGGGAGTGTTTGATGGGGGACAGTGTAGAGGGAGCTTTACTCTGTATCTAACCCCATGCTGTACCTGTCCTGGGAATGTTTGATGGGGGACAGTGTAGAGGGAGCTTTACTCTGTATCTAACACCGTGCTGTCCCTGTCCTGGGAGTGTTTGATGGGGACAGTGTAGAGGGAGCTTTACTCTGTACCTAACCCCGTGCTGTACATGTCCTGGGAGTGTTTGATGGGGGCAGTGTAGAGGGAGCTTTACTCTGTATCTAACCCCGTGCTGTACCTGTCCTGGGAGTGTTTGATGGGGACAGTGTAGAGGGAGCTTTACTCTGTATCTAACCCCGTGCTGTACCTGTCCAGGGAGTGTTTGATGGGGGTCAGTGTAGAGGGAGCTTTACTCTGTATCTAACCCCGTGCTGTACCTGTCCTGGGAGTGTTTGATGGGGACAGTGTAGAGGGAGCTTTACTCTGTATCTAACCCCGTGCTGTATCTGCCCTGGGAGTGTTTGATGGGGACAGTGTAGAGGGAGCTTTACTCTGTATCTAACCCCGTGCTGTATCTGCCCTGGGAGTGTTTGATGGGGGACAGTGTAGAGGGAGCTTTACTCTGTATCTAACCCCGTGCTGTACCTGTCCAGGGAGTGTTTGATGGGGGACAGTGTAGAGGGAGCTTTACTCTGTATCTAACCCCATGCTGTATCTGCCCTGGGAGTGTTTGATGGGGGACAGTGTAGAGGGAGCTTTACTCTGTACCTAACTCCGTGCTGTACATGTCCTGGGAGTGTTTGATGGGGGCAGTGTAGAGGGAGCTTTACTCTGTATCTAACCCCGTGCTGTACCTGTCCTGGGAGTGTTTGATGGGGACAGTGTAGAGGGAGCTTTACTCTGTATCTAACCCCGTGCTGTACCTGTCCAGGGAGTGTTTGATGGGGGTCAGTGTAGAGGGAGCTTTACTCTGTATCTAACCCCGTGCTGTACCTGTCCTGGGAGTGTTTGATGGGGACAGTGTAGAGGGAGCTTTACTCTGTATCTAACCCCGTGCTGTATCTGCCCTGGGAGTGTTTGATGGGGACAGTGTAGAGGGAGCATTACTCTGTATCTAACCCCGTGCTGTATCTGCCCTGGGAGTATTTGATGGGGGACAGTGTAGAGGGAGCTTTACTCTGTATCTAACCCCGTGCTGTACCTGTCCTGGGAGTGTTTGATGGGGACAGTGTAGAGGGAGCTTTACTCTGTATCTAACCCCGTGCTGTATCTGCCCTGGGAGTGTTTCATGGGGGACAGTGTAGAGGGAGCTTTACTCTGTATCTAACCCCGTGCTGTATCTGCCCTGGGAGTGTTTGATGGGGGACAGTGTAGAGGGAGCTTTACTCTGTATCTAACCCCGTGCTGTACCTGTCCAGGGAGTGTTTGATGGGGGACAGTGTAGAGGGAGCTTTACTCTGTATCTAACCCCATGCTGTACCTGTCCTGGGAATGTTTGATGGGGGACAGTGTAGAGGGAGCTTTACTCTGTATCTAACACCGTGCTGTCCCTGTCCTGGGAGTGTTTGATGGGGACAGTGTAGAGGGAGCTTTACTCTGTACCGAACCCCGTGCTGTACATGTCCTGGGAGTGTTTGATGGGGGCAGTGTAGAGGGAGCTTTACTCTGTATCTAACCCCGTGCTGTACCTGTCCTGGGAGTGTTTGATGGGGACAGTGTAGAGGGAGCTTTACTCTGTATCTAACCCCGTGCTGTACATGTCCTGGGAGTGTTTGATGGGGGCAGTGTAGAGGGAGCTTTACTCTGTATCTAACCCTGTGGTGTACCTGTCCTGGGAGTGTTTGATGGGGGACAGTGTAGAGGGAGCTTTACTCGGTATCTAACCCCGTGCTGTCCCTGTCCTGGGAGTGTTTGATGGGGACAGTGTAGAGGGAGCTTTACTCTGTACCTAACCCCGTGCTGTACATGTCCTGGGAGTGTTTGATGGGGGCAGTGTAGAGGGAGCTTTACTCTGTATCTAACCCCGTGCTGTACCTGTCCTGGGAGTGTTTGATGGGGGACAGTGTAGAGGGAGCTTTACTCTGTATCTAACCCCATGCTGTACCTGTCCTGGGAATGTTTGATGGGGGACTGTGTGGAGGGAGCTTTACTCTGTATCTAACCCCGTGCTGTACCTGTCCTGGAAGTGTTTGATGGGGGACAGTGTAGAGGGAGCTTTACTCGGTATCTAACCCCGTGCTGTACCTGTCCTGGGAGTGTTTGATGGGGACAGTGTCGAGGGAGCTTTAATCTGTATCTAACCCTGTGCTGTACCTGTCCTGGGAGTGTTTGATGGGGACAGTGTCGGGGGAGCTTTACTCTGTATCTAACCCCGTGCTGTACCTGTCCTGGGAGTGCTTGATGGGGACAGTGTCGAGGGAGCTTTAATCTGTATCTAACCCTGTGCTGTACCTGTCCTGGGAGTGTTTGATGGGGGACTGTGCAGAGGGATCTTTAATCTGCATCTAATCCCGTGCTGTCCCTGTCCTGGGAGTGTTTGATGAGGGACAGTATAGAGGGAGCTTTGTTCTGTATCTACCCCTGTGTTGTACCTGTCCTGGGAGTGTTTGATGGGGTACAGTGTAAAGCGTGCTTTACTCTGTATCTAACCCCGTGCTGTACCTCTCCTGGGAGTGTTTGATGGGGGAACAGGGTAGAGGGAGCTTTACTCTGTATCTAACCCCGTGCTGTACCTGTCCTGGGAGTGTTTGATGGGGACAGTGTAGAGGGAGCATTACTCTGTATCTAACCCCGTGCTGTATCTGCCCTGGGAGTGTTTGATGGGGGACAGTGTAGAGGGAGCTTTACTCTGTATCTAACCCCGTGCTGTACCTGTCCTGGGAGTGTTTGATGGGGACAGTGTAGAGGGAGCTTTACTCTGTATCTAACCCCGTGCTGTATCTGCCCTGGGAGTGTTTCATGGGGGACAGTGTAGAGGGAGCTTTACTCTGTATCTAACCCCGTGCTGTATCTGCCCTGGGAGTGTTTGATGGGGGACAGTGTAGAGGGAGCTTTACTCTGTATCTAACCCCGTGCTGTACCTGTCCAGGGAGTGTTTGATGGGGGACAGTGTAGAGGGAGCTTTACTCTGTATCTAACCCCATGCTGTACCTGTCCTGGGAATGTTTGATGGGGGACAGTGTAGAGGGAGCTTTACTCTGTATCTAACACCGTGCTGTCCCTGTCCTGGGAGTGTTTGATGGGGACAGTGTAGAGGGAGCTTTACTCTGTACCTAACCCCGTGCTGTACATGTCCTGGGAGTGTTTGATGGGGGCAGTGTAGAGGGAGCTTTACTCTGTATCTAACCCCGTGCTGTACCTGTCCTGGGAGTGTTTGATGGGGACAGTGTAGAGGGAGCTTTACTCTGTATCTAACCCCGTGCTGTACCTGTCCAGGGAGTGTTTGATGGGGGTCAGTGTAGAGGGAGCTTTACTCTGTATCTAACCCCGTGCTGTACCTGTCCTGGGAGTGTTTGATGGGGACAGTGTAGAGGGAGCTTTACTCTGTATCTAACCCCGTGCTGTATCTGCCCTGGGAGTGTTTGATGGGGACAGTGTAGAGGGAGCTTTACTCTGTATCTAACCCCGTGCTGTATCTGCCCTGGGAGTGTTTGATGGGGGACAGTGTAGAGGGAGCTTTACTCTGTATCTAACCCCGTGCTGTACCTGTCCAGGGAGTGTTTGATGGGGGACAGTGTAGAGGGAGCTTTACTCTGTATCTAACCCCATGCTGTATCTGCCCTGGGAGTGTTTGATGGGGGACAGTGTAGAGGGAGCTTTACTCTGTACCTAACTCCGTGCTGTACATGTCCTGGGAGTGTTTGATGGGGGCAGTGTAGAGGGAGCTTTACTCTGTATCTAACCCCGTGCTGTACCTGTCCTGGGAGTGTTTGATGGGGACAGTGTAGAGGGAGCTTTACTCTGTATCTCACCCCGTGCTGTACCTGTCCAGGGAGTGTTTGATGGGGGTCAGTGTAGAGGGAGCTTTACTCTGTATCTAACCCCGTGCTGTACCTGTCCTGGGAGTGTTTGATGGGGACAGTGTAGAGGGAGCTTTACTCTGTATCTAACCCCGTGCTGTATCTGCCCTGGGAGTGTTTGATGGGGACAGTGTAGAGGGAGCATTACTCTGTATCTAACCCCGTGCTGTATCTGCCCTGGGAGTATTTGATGGGGGACAGTGTAGAGGGAGCTTTACTCTGTATCTAACCCCGTGCTGTACCTGTCCTGGGAGTGTTTGATGGGGACAGTGTAGAGGGAGCTTTACTCTGTATCTAACCCCGTGCTGTATCTGCCCTGGGAGTGTTTCATGGGGGACAGTGTAGAGGGAGCTTTACTCTGTATCTAACCCCGTGCTGTATCTGCCCTGGGAGTGTTTGATGGGGGACAGTGTAGAGGGAGCTTTACTCTGTATCTAACCCCGTGCTGTACCTGTCCAGGGAGTGTTTGATGGGGGACAGTGTAGAGGGAGCTTTACTCTGTATCTAACCCCATGCTGTACCTGTCCTGGGAATGTTTGATGGGGGACAGTGTAGAGGGAGCTTTACTCTGTATCTAACACCGTGCTGTCCCTGTCCTGGGAGTGTTTGATGGGGACAGTGTAGAGGGAGCTTTACTCTGTACCTAACCCCGTGCTGTACATGTCCTGGGAGTGTTTGATGGGGGCAGTGTAGAGGGAGCTTTACTCTGTATCTAACCCCGTGCTGTACCTGTCCTGGGAGTGTTTGATGGGGACAGTGTAGAGGGAGCTTTACTCTGTATCTAACCCCGTGCTGTACATGTCCTGGGAGTGTTTGATGGGGGCAGTGTAGAGGGAGCTTTACTCTGTATCTAACCCCGTGCTGTACCTGTCCTGGGAGTGTTTGATGGGGGACAGTGTAGAGGGAGCTTTACTCTGTATCTAACCCTGTGGTGTACCTGTCCTGGGAGTGTTTGATGGGGGACAGTGTAGAGGGAGCTTTACTCTGTATCTAACCCCGTGCTGTACCTGTCCTGGGAGTGTTTGATGGGGGACAGTGTAGAGGGAGCTTTACTCGGTATCTAACCCCGTGCTGTCCCTGTCCTGGGAGTGTTTGATGGGGACAGTGTAGAGGGAGCTTTACTCTGTACCTAACCCCGTGCTGTACCTGTCCTGGGAGTGTTTGATGGGGGCAGTGTAGAGGGAGCTTTACTCTGTATCTAACCCCGTGCTGTACATGTCCTGGGAGTGTTTGATGGGGGCAGTGTAGAGGGAGCTTTACTCTGTATCTAACCCCGTGCTGTACATGTCCTGGGAGTGTTTGATGGGGGCAGTGTAGAGGGAGCTTTACTCTGTATCTAACCCCGTGCTGTACCTGTCCTGGGAGTCTTTGATGGGGGACAGTGTAGAGGGAGCTTTACTCTGTATCTAACCCCGTGCTGTACCTGTCCTGGGAGTGTTTGATGGGGACAGTGTAGAGGGAGCTTTATTCTGTATCTAACCCCGTGCTGTACATGTCCTGGGAGTGTTTGATGGGGGCAGTGTAGAGGGAGCTTTACTCTGTATCTAACCCCGTGCTGTACCTGTCCTGGGAGTCTTTGATGGGGGACAGTGTAGAGGGAGCTTTACTCTGTATCTAACCCCATGCTGTACCTGTCCTGGGAATGTTTGATGGGGGACTGTGTAGAGGGAGCTTTACTCTGTATCTAACCCCGTGCTGTACCTGTCCTGGAAGTGTTTGATGGGGGACAGTGTAGAGGGAGCTTTACTCGGTATCTAACCCCGTGCTGTACCTGTCCTGGAAGTGTTTGATGGGGGACAGTGTAGAGGGAGCTTTACTCGGTATCTAACCCCGTGCTGTACCTGTCCTGGGAGTGTTTGATGGGGACAGTGTCGAGGGAGCTTTAATCTGTATCTAACCCTGTGCTGTACCTG